>NW_009729308.1:0-24074 GCF_000703405.1 Apaloderma vittatum | reverse complement strand
GGCAAAATCCATGAATCAGTCCGCTACAAATGGACACCCTAACTCCACCTTAGAGTGCAGCCTTGTTGCTCTTGCAGACCACATCATGAAGTCAGAACTTGGTATTACAAAAGCACATAAATTATTTTATAATCTTACTATATCACCAATATGTATTTTCCATATCTATAGGACTTATTTGTACTATTTGGTTGGGTTTTTTTTCCTAAATGTTCATGCAGCATTATTGCTTCAGCATGCTAAGAATTTACTTCCTTCTGATCTTGAACTTCTTCCATGAAAGCTGGTGCAAGTTTTACCATTTGCTTCAATGAGCACAAAGCTCATTTAAATTGAAGAATGACTCAGAACTGACACACCTTGTACTTTCCAATAGACATTCAAAATACCTTGAACAAGTCCCCAAGGTACAGATCTTTAAAAGCTACTTAGGCATATAACAGCCCCTGAAATCAGTCTTGCAACATCCTCGTCAGTGGGATTAAGCTCTTGGACTGTTAATAGCTCTTATTTAATTTGCAAGGAGATAGTGTCAGGTCATGGGAAAAGTTAAAATACTTAGAAACAGTGGGAAGAGAAACCATATATGACTATTTAAGATTATAAATTGATAATTTGAAAAATAAAGTACATGCATTGAAAATAATTTTAGAAATATTGTCTTTTTGAAACAAGTAAAACTAAGTCACATGAATAAAAGGAGACTGAAGCTGACACAATTCCTGATTTAGTCTTGCAGGAATGATTGTTCTCTTTGGAAAATTAAGCTTTATTTAATTCCTGGAGAATCAAGGTCCTGCCAAATTATTCTGACAAGCAAGTTGAAGAGGAAAAAAGTAAATAATTTGTCACTAGTTATTTTTTGATATCTTCATCAACATATTCAAGACAGGCCTGTTTTCACATAATTTCATACGAACATGTTGTCTACTCCCTAACAGAGACATTAAAAAGAAAAACTGAAGATATTATCAGTATATCACAGCATACAGGAATAAATCACACTAAATATCAAATAGGATGCAATCAGTGCAGTCTGAAGGAGGCCAGTGGGAAGAAAAATGATGGGGCTTGGAATAGCTTCTGGAATCAAAAGTATGGACCAGCCAAGTCTGACACTCACCTAGACAATCCGGACCTTTGCCAGGCCTGTCACTTTCTGGCTTTTGAGGGCTGCTCTTTCTGATCTTCTGCTGAGGGAGCAAAAGCTGGTGAAGTTTGTTAAAATAATCGACATTTCAGAAAGCAGACTTCCAGTTTGCTAATTACAGCAACACTGTAGACTACAGAGCCATCTTTATAAAGGCACTGCAGTTCTAATTTCTGCTGGAAATCATCCCCTTGAAAAGTTGTAAAAATCAATGGGAAGAAGGTCTCCAGCCACCTTTATGGAAGCAGTTCCAGACTACTTTTCTTGTTCCTGTATTTCTCTTTATTTTCCAACCTACTTCCACTGCCTTTATTATGATTAAGACGCTGTTGTCTTAGTTATTCCTGACTCTCCACAAATAAACTTTAAACGCAAATTCTTAAATGACAGCTGCTAATGGCCCTTTCAATGAACAGGTACTGAGTATCTCAAAAGCCATGGAGTTACACAGCAAATACATTCAGATGCTTTCCCTAACGAGCTCCAGTCACAGGTCTGATCTGGGATATGCTTGCAAATGTTAAGTACCGGTTTCTTCAACCAGGAAGTAGCCATTTAGAAGATGATGAGACAGCAGCTATCAGAACAGTTAACTCTAGCCAATAAAATATATTTTTTGACCAGTAAATGATCCCTAGATCACAATAACACTAAATAACTAAAAAAGCATAGAATAAAGAAAGAACTTAGCTACTGTGGCATTCTTGCATGTTCGCATTGACATTTTGTTTTTGTGTAACTCTTGCCTACGTATCTTTCATGGTGCAGCTCACTGCATTTTTAAAAGATGGTTTCTCCAGGAGTTAATTGAGCTTTATTCAAGTAGAGTGAGTTAGTAGCTGACACCAACAGCCTGTAGAAGGCCATTTCTTCAATTGCTAGAAAAGACTAAGGAATCAGACACGACAAACTGAATCCTGGAATACCTGGCAGCATGCCTATTAGTGCTGCAATGAAAAGAATATACAAATAAATTACTTATATAACATACATTCACTTCATTTTTGTCATGAGATTTGCTGTCCTGAAACAAAAGTTGAAACTTTAACTTTTTTCCCCCATCACAGCTTGTCAGATCTGATGAAAGTTAAATACACTGTTTATTCTATCTGAAATATAATTGCAGTACTCTTATTCTTATTATACTCTTATTGTGAAGCTTCCTTTTCATTCCCTATGTAATTTCCTCAGGTCAAGATCTCAGCCTCTCATAAGACATTGTCTAAGCAACTGTTACATTTCATGTGCAAGACTGTGAAGGGAGGGAAAAACCAGTTCTGTTTTCTTCTATAAAGCAATCTATCTTTGATCTCTTCCCCTGGTTATACTGGTCTTGAGTGACAGGGATGAGACTGGACTTTCATCCAAAAATGCCACAAAATGGCTCAGGCTACTAGTAAATATGTTGGGACATCTGTGGAAAAAAAAATAAAACAAAAAAAATAATTTCATTTTGTTAGAAAAAGTTTTTCTCAGAAACAATTTACAGCCTACAGTATACCCAAACTATGTATATTAAAGAGAACAGATAAACCAAAACTGTTAGTAACTCTGGTTTCACTAAAGAAAAGCGAAGACACTTCCAAGATACTCAGAGTGTCATTCCTGCCTTAAGGTCGGCCCCCAGCTATACCTATAACATTAGTCTGTAAAATCCACATGCATTAAGGATCAGCTTTGACTTTCTGAGGAAAAAGAGACCTTTAAACTATTAGGTACTGACTGCACTGATGTGGAAGACATTGAGATTTTGTACAGTGTTTAAATAAAGGATCAGTTTCTGATTAACTGATTCGTGTGCTTTGCTCATGTGGGGCCAAAAAGAGTTTTAAAAGCCTTCAAAGTTTGATGTAAAATTTGAGATAATCTCATAATATAACAAGAAGATTAGTTATGTATGAAAGATCTGCAGATTTACATTGCAAGCTTTAAGACTTTCATCTCTAAACTTGTCAGTCTAGCATTTCACAGAGGTATTCCAAGATCATTTACAAAGATGAAGTAAAGAAGCCCACAGAATGGCAACGTAATGCACCTGAAATATGTAGACATGGAGGTAGAGTGGAGGGAACTTGAATCATGAATGCAACTTTACTCACTCATTGCTTTTTCTGAAGAAAGAAAGAATGAATAGAACCTGAGAATTCCTTTTCCATGGAGGATTTTGGAAGGGGAATACCTGAAAGCCTTACAGACAAGTTCAAATGTGTTGTGTACTTTTACATTTTATACCACAGCTTCTTTGTAGACCAGTCTCCAGATTTATCACTGATCTTCCTAATCTTCATAATCTTAAATAACCCATCTCTCATCTTCTGATGACCTCTTCTCTTGATCATTAGTAGGATTCAGTAAGCAGCCAAAAATTTCTGCCATTCTACAGCCAAATTAGCATGCCGTGAAGTTTTTAATATCAGACTAAAACAGCAACATTGTTTTCTTGTTGTGGGCTGTGTAGTATTAGAAATAAGTGGAAAGACTGGTTGAAATCAAATGCTGTGACAGCTCTGGAATACAAATTAGAAGACATACTGAGTCAAATTCGTTTAGAGTAAAATCCCATTGCAACAACAAATCTGCACCAAGGTGAAATGACAAGAAGATCAGGGCCTAGATGTTCTTATCTTTCCAATTTACTTATGAAAAATAAAGAAAAAATGTAATAAGTCTGGAACAACCATCTAAGCACTGGTTTATATGAGTCCTCTATGAAGAATTGTTCAAGCTCATCTGTGGCTAATGAAAATGCAAGATTTAACGCAGCGTAACTGGCTGTCTGGTTAGCTGCTCACCTGTGAGGAAGTCTGAGAAAAGCAGCTGTCTCACTGACAGAGTAACACCACAGAGATGCCGTTTATCTCCAGGGGCTCTATTTCATGCACAGATCAGAGGAAAGAAAGCCTCAAATTCATGTTCAGAAGATGTAGTTTGTCTTGCCAGTCTCTGTTAGTGGTACGTTCAGCTAACACAGCTCCATTTGTGCATGAGGTTTTCAGGGTTAAGGAAACAGTGGGAGTGCTGAGGGCTAACAACAGACAGCAGCTAAGCCCCTCCAGCCACTCACTTACTCCACACACACACACACATGCACAAATCATCCCCACAATAGGATGGAGGAGAGAGTTGAAAGGGTAAAAGTGAGGAAACTCATGAGGTAAGATAAAGGCAGTTTAATAGACAAAGCCAAAACCACGTACATCAGCAAAGCAAACTAAATAATTCATTCCCCACTTCCTATGAGCACACATCTCTAGGAAGGCAGGACTCCATTATATGTAGCAGTGACTTGGGAAGACAAACACCATCATTCTGAATATCCACCACCTTCCTTCTTCTTCATTCAGTTTCATATGCTGAGCTTGACATCATATGGTGTGGAATATCCCTTTGGTCAGTTAAGGTCAGCTGTCCCAGCTGTGTCTCCTTCAAAATTCTTGCCCACCCCCAGCCTTCTCGTTGGTGGGGTGGTGTGAGGAGCAGAAATGGCCTTGACTCTGTGCAAGTCCTGCTCAGCAGTAACTAACACATCCCTGTGTTATCAACACTGTTTTCAGCACAAATCCAAAACACAGCTGCATACCAGCTACTGTGGAGAAATTGAACTCTAATCCAGCCAAAACTAGTACATTCTCCACCCCTTATTATTCCATACCATTTACATCACAGTCACCTGCTACCCTATTGCAATACATCCTCATTAATGAAAACACAAGCAGGGAGGTACCAGATGAATGTCCCAAAGTCTGTGTGCCTTGCATGGCGTTACTGTTCAGGAGGATATAAGAATAAACTCTGCTGCTCTGCCTCTAACAGCCATGACAGGGATGTACAAATCTATCCATTAGCGAAATTAAATCCATAGTTTTGTTAACAAAGGACAGATTTATAAGTTCAGTCATGAGTGTTCCTGCACCAATTATTTCTACACAAACAGAACTGTATATTCTCATTACCTCTGCAAACAGTTACCCTTTGCGTAAAGAAGCTCAGGTGATCTGTCCCATAAGTTAGCAATCAGCTGCATGAAAGCATTTCCTTTTGTTCTTTAAAGTACAAAAAAAAAGTCCTTTTTTGTGCTTTAGAGTTTGAACGAATTTTTCAGAAATTATGAGGTAAAATAAATGAAAAACAAGGACATAAGCCTTGGAGAACTGAATACCACCTCATGAGATATTCTTAATTCCTTTCTTTGCTTAAGAAGCTTCAAACAATGAACAATCTCAATATCACATTTTTTATACCTCTAGTCTGTGCCAGCTCATTTCTTTTTTGTCATTGTTTGCTGTTCAAAAAATTCTTTTTTCATATTTTATTAACTACACAGACAGTTGAACAAGGTTACATAAAGCCAGGTCTCTTTCTCTTATTTCCAGTTCAAGAAAATATCTTGCCCTTGGGATGTGGTCAGGCATGAGGAAGGGGGACAAAACATCAAGAATAAGCATTAAAATAAAAAATATTAAAACCAGACTTTGCTGCATATGTTGCTGTCCTACTAACGTCTGACTTAACAAGGTTGCAATGACTTTCAACTGTGCATCTCTAGCCCCTGCACAATCATGGTATCTCTATTATACAAGTTGTGATGCTACTCTCTGTACATTTATATAAGAAAATATCAGAAAACAGAGAGCTGATTGAGAAGGGAGTTATGGTGGAAATGAGTGAGGAACTTGTAGTTGCTTGGTTTTTATAGCAAGTTGTCTACATTGGTATGAATTAATAAAACTGTACGAAGACAAGATATTCTAGGAGAATAAAATTGCTTAAATGTTTATGAGCAACCTGGTCTAGCGGAAGGTGTCTTTGCCTATGGCAAGGGGATTGGAACTAGATGGTCCCTTCCAACCCAAACCCTTCTGTGATTCTATATTCATCTTATAGAGTTATTCCAATAAAACTAATAGTCCTCTTGGAGTAGTTTACTGTTCAATTAAAGACTGAGTCAAGTAAGACCCAGAAATTAAAATTAGTTGGAAAAAAGAATGAAACTCTTTAAACATTTATAGACTCCATAAAACTAACTCTTGTAGTCTAGACAGGTACTCCATGGTTTTCCAATTTATTTTTTAATTGAATTTTTTAACTTACCTTTACAAGATATAACACTATCTTACAAAACAATATTACTTCTGGGTTTCTGCAACTGATTTGTACTTGTATTTATTCTTTGCATACTAATATGCATACGTATATGCATCAGTGGGTTTTTGGCTGGTGTAAAACAGAGGTTGCCATACATGAAGCCATTTATCCAATAGAAGAGTTTCATTTTATTTTTAAACAAATGCAGTCAACAATGACCACTGTAAAAGAGCAGACGAGTGCTTGCAGCTGTCCAGGTAGCAACATAACAGAATCAGAGAATCACAGAATCAGACAATGTTAGGACTTGGAAGGGACCTTGAAAGATCATCCGGTCCAACCCCGCTGCCAGAGCAGGATCACCTACAGTAGGTCACACAGGAACGCATCCAGGTGGGTTTTGAATGTCTCCAGAGAACGAGACTCCACAACCTCCCTGGGAAGCCTGTGCCAGGGCTCCATCACCCTCACAGGGAAGAAGTTTTTTCTAATGTTTTTGTGAAATCACCTATGTTCCAACTTGCACCCATTGTCCCTTGTCCTGTCACTGGACATCACTGAAAAGAGCCTGGCTCCATCCTCCTGACACCCTTTACATAGTTAAAAACATTAATGTCTCCTGCTCTCCAGTCTCCCCTTCTCAAGTTTCCCATTCTCCAAGCTAAAAGAGACCCAGCTCCTTCAGCCTTTCCTCATCACGGAGATGTTCCAGTCCCTTCATCATCTCTGTGGCTCTGCACTGGACTCTCTCCAGCAGTTCCCTGTCTCTCTTGAGCTGAGGGGCCCACAACTGGACACAATACTCCAGATGTGGCCTCACCAGGGTAGAGTAGAGGGGCAGGAGAACCTCTCTCGACCTACTAGCCACTCCCCTTCTAATACACCCCAGGATGCCATTGGCCTTCTTGGCCACAAGGGCACATTGCTGGCTCATGGTCATCATGCTGTCCCCCAGGACCCCCAGGTCCCTCTACCCTACGCTGCTCTCCAGCAGTTCAGTCCCCAATCTACACTGGTACATCTGAAATAGCGCAAACTTTTCAAAATCTATTTGTGGAGAAAAGTAAAAAATCATAAAACTCCAGGTAGAAATGTGGGTAACTCTTTAAAGTACATTTCTGTAGGGACATATTTCATCCCTCTATGTTTATTGCTATCCTGTTTTTTTGCTACCAAATACATATTTTATGTAACCAGGGCAGTCTCACTCAAAGTCAATTATATAGAAGAATACAGAGGATACTGGCTCACAAAAATCATTCCATACTACACATATACTTTATCATTTTCACAAATTAACTTGCAGAAATGAAATGGGATATATCTATCTTGTCACTTGCCCTGATCCAGCCTCGTAAAGGGATGACCTAATATGTTTGATCAGATATATGATTAACGAGGCAAATATCAAATTTTGCAGTTAGATACTTGCATATGTCAAAGAATATGGTGAATGGAGTTAAATGTAGTTGACAGTTGGTCACAAGTGGTGTTCCCCAGAGATAGGATTGAGGCCAGTTCTGTTTAATATCGGGGCAAAGGGAGCGAGTGCATCCTCATTTAGTTCTCAGATGACACCAAGTTGGGTGGAAGTGTTGATCTACTTGAGGATAGGAAGACTCTGCAGAGGGATCTAGACAAATCTGATCAATTAGCCTAGACCAATTGTATGAGTTTCAATAAGGCCAAGTGTTGGGCCATGCACTTTGGTCACAACAACCCTTGGCAGCTCTACAGGCCTGGGGAGGAGTGGCTGGAGAGCTGACAGGCAGAAAAGGATCAATAGCTGGTTGAACATGAGCCAGCAGTGTGCCCAGGTGGCTGAGAAAGCCAATGGCATCCTGTTGGCCAGAAGTACTAGGGAAGTAATCGTCCCCTATACTCTGCACTGGTGAGGCTGCACGTTGAATCCTGTATTAAGTTTCAGGTCCCTGACTCCAAGAAAGGCATTGAGGTGCTGGAACATGTCCAGAGAAGGACAATGGAGCTGGTGAAGGGTCTAGACAACATGTCTTCTGATGAGTGGCTGAGGGAAATGGGGTTGTCTAGCCTAGAGAAAAGTTATCTGAGGGGAGACTTTATTGCTCTCTACAACTGCCAGGAAGGAGGTTGTAGCCAGGTGCTGGTCAGTACTCCCAAATACCAAGCGATAGGGCAAGAGGAAAAGGTTTCAAGTTGTGCTGGGGAGGTTTAGATTGGACATTAGGGAAAATTTTTTCACAGAAAGGATTATTAGGCCATGGAACAGGTTGCCCAGGGAAATGTTGAGGTCACCGTCATGGAGGTATTTAAAAGACATGTGTCGTTTAATAACTTAATTATATAGACAGCAGGATCGAGTGCGCCTTCAGCAAGCTTGGGGATGATATCAAGTTGAGTGATGCTGTTCATAGGTCAGAGGGGTGGGATGTCCTCCAGAGGGACCCAGATAAGCTGTAAAAGTGGGCTTGTATGAGTCTCATAAAGTTCAACAAGGCCAGGTGCAAGGTCCTGCACCTGGGTCAGGGCAATCATTATCTGTACAGGCTGGAGGATGATATGATATGATATAAAGCAACCCTGTAGAAAAGAACTTGGAGGTACTTGCAAACAAAAAACTGGACATGAATCAATAACGTGCACTCGCAGCCCAGAACGCCAATTACATCCTGGACTACATCAAAAGTGCGGCCAGCAGACCGAGAGAGGCAATTCTGCCCTCTGCTCTGATCTGGTGAGACCTCCTGGAGTACCTGCATCCGTCTCTGGAGTCCTCTAGAAAAGTAGTTGGAACTACTGAAGCAGGTCTGGAGGATGGCCATAAAAATGATCAGAGTTGGGGTTGTTCAGTCTGGAGTAGAGAAGGCTCCAAGGAGACCTTATTGCAGGTTTTTGATACTGAAAAGGAACCTATCAGAAAGATGGAAGAAATCTATTTAGTAAGGCTTGTTGCGGCAGAACAAGGAATAATGGTTTTAAAATAAAAGAGGGTAAATTTAGACTGGATATAAGGAAGAAATTTTTTACTATGAGCGTGGTGAAACACTGGAACAGATTACCTGGGGAGGTGGTGGAGGCCACGTGCCTGGAGAAGTTCAGGGTCAGGCTTGATGGGCCTCTGAGCAACCCGATCTACTTAAAGATGTCCCTGCTCACTCCGAGGCAGAGCCTGTGTGTGTGTTGGACTAGGTGACATTTAAAGGTCCCTTCCAACACACTGCATTCTACAATTCTATGATTCTACAGTTTAGTGACAGTGCTAGGTTACTGGTTGGAGTCTATGATCTTAAAGGTCTTTACCAATACAAATGATTCTATAATTCCTCAGTGTCAGAATGGGCCTCAAATAAAATCAGCTGTGTCACCTTTCCAAATTGTCCTCACAGAGCAAAGGAAATTGGCCAGTTTGAAATACAGCCCTCACGAATCTGTTAGGTCCTCTTATCTGTGTTCTATAGACGGTGTTTCAACCAAGTATTGTGGCTTGCCCCTTAAATTAAGTAAAGTTTACCAGCATATAACAGAAACTAAATGTTCGTATACTGGTAATTTCCTGGACGTCTACTTAAACTAAAGAGAGAAAAAAAAAAGAAATCCTCCATAATGCGCATCATTTCCCCAGGAATATTTATCATTACATCCTTTAAAATGCCATCTGGCCCTAAAATCCGTATTGTTTTACTTTAAACTTGCTTTCATTTTCTAAATACATCTGCCTTGATCGTGGTGAGATTATCTATACTGATAGATCAAGTCACACCTTTTTTTTGCCTTCTGTCCAGAAAAGTTTTATACAGTGTAAATCTGATGATGAGAATGTTTCAAAATAGGATACAAATCCCATTAAATATAAAACACTAAGATATCTTCTCGTGATTGCAGGGAGCTTGAAAGTCAAAAACCATCAGGTGAAGATCAGATGATTTTCCCACTAATACTTATTCCCTCATCCTCCTCTCTCATAATCAAATAAACAAATTGAAAAGAAAAGCAAGATGAGTAGAACTTAATGTTGCTGGGTTTTTCTTAGTTGTGTGAAGAGAAATAAAGGTGAATATTTCAGTTAGGATCTCTTTAGAAAATAATCTACCTTTTCATTAGGATATTAATTTTCTTTCTGGCCTGATATCCAGTGCTATAAAAAAATGAAGAAATTACTGTATCTGAACAAGGTAATTATCTAGCTAAGGTAACATGACATCTCAGAAAATTTATCATGAAAATTGCTTAACTATTTAACAGGAAAGCCAAAAATGTTAGTTATACCATTATTCAAAGTAAATTAAAACACTCACTTGTTTCTTTAGACTTGCTTCATTTCCCATTTCTATAATTAGACAATAAATACGAAACACAGAAAAAAAAACATTTATCAATCAGGTGACATAACTGGTTAGGCCAGCTTGTCACAAATTTCCTAAATTTCTGAATCTCCTGTAATGTTGAAACATATGTCAACAATATCCAACCAAATTCTGCAATAACATCAAAGCTGTGATGCCATATATAAAGACATTAAGTATATGTGTCACTAGTAAGATTATTTCCGGAAATTTAATGTTTTTCTTGCTATAAGCTCCTTTCCATATATATTTTGCATTAACTAGCTACACTTTTTAAAGCAATACATCATTCAATTTCTTTTGCAAATCCCCTGTTCTTCTTTCTTGTATATGATAAAGTAAAAACCAAAATGTGAGTTTTAAGAAGGAATTTGTTTTCAAAGAGTATCCTAAACTTAAAACTGCACTGTAATTCATTTGTAGCTTTTTAATGGCAACTATACATAATCTAAATATAAAAAATAAATAAACTGCAAGAAAATAACTAAGCATACACTATATTTTTCCTACCTATCTAGACACGTTTTCAGTAACTGTCACTCAGACCACCATTAACATTCAATCCTTGTGTTTTTATACCCACATTTTATTTCCATCACGGTGGCCCAGTTAGTCCTTGCTCCATTGTAGTTTCTGGGGATGCTAACCCTCCACAAACCTGCAAGGCACTGGACATCATTGACAGGCAGCTCCCAGAAAAGAGAAGAAATAAAAGCATCTTCAGAGAGGGCAAGCACAGCACTAAAAACACCACTACAGAAGAGAAAGCGTCACAGGTGATTTGATGCCATTTTTCCAGAGAAGAGTATAACATTTAACTCAGCCTCCTGGCACACTCCTGACCATGCATTAATGACAGGACAATTCCTAGGGGAGAACACTGACATCAGTGGAAGGAGGGTCATGAGAAGCATCTCCACTGGATCTATTCACGATCTGTTAGATAGGCAGACACAAAGGGGCTGAGAAAGCTCTGAAAAAAGGAGTTCATGTAATTTGTAAGACTTAGAGGTGTGGAACAAACTGGAAGAAATAAAGATCCATGACCACAGGAAAATGTAGTGGCAGCCAATAGGTACAGCATAAAAGAACTGCTGCTTTGACTCAGTACATCAGCCGTTGCCAGCAGACAGGGCTGAGAAACAGAGCAGCACAGTACAAGGACAGCAGAGGCACTGGGAAATTAAAACGAAGATTCAGGCCCAACTTGTCCACCACACAAGGCATAATCAAGGCTGCAGCCACTAACAGGGCACATGAGAGGCAGCAAGGAAAGGGAGAAGCAATTCAAGGCTGATGTCTTGTACCACTCCAGTGGAAAAGGGTAATCGAGAAAATAGCATTAATTTTATTGATCGTGAAAACACAAGTGATGAGAAAAGAAAAATGTAAAAACCTTGAGACAGTAAGAGAAACCACAGCTCCTTGCTGTAGGCACTCAGAAAGCAGAGAGCAATTCATCACATCAGGACTAACGCTGAGATCAAATGAGATGAATTGCAAGTTTCAAACAGGCAAACAAAATGCTGGAGATACTCTTTTCTCTCTCTGGGGTCACAAAAAGAATTATGTGATTGATAAGGTCAATTCCAGCACAGAATTCATGAAAGAAAAACAACACTAGAGTGGTTTGATAGGCAATGCTTTGCAAAACTTCACTTAGATTTCTTCCATTGGTACTTCTAATAAACCAGTGTAAATTCCAATTAATGGGTCATAACAACTATTCATCTCTGAATGGAGCAATTGTATCCTGTCTGCGTCTGTAAAGTTAAAGCCATTTCCAGAGACCTTGTTCCCACAGCATCGTTAACACCTCTGAAAATTACCTTGCACAGTCAAACGACATATGATCACTGCTTGTTTTAGGTGAAGTGGAGGCAAAAAGTAACAATGGTAAAAAAATCAGGTTTTAAAAGTGAAAATATTAGTAAACAACAAATAGCCACTATGACCTTTTGACTTCTTTCCCTTTTGCTTCCTACATAAAAACATTACATGATCGGCTAGTGCTTGCCCAGACGTCTGCTTGAGTCCAGAAGGGTCTCTGAGCAGCATGACAGTGTGATGGCTGGAAGTCACTGCTTTGTGAGGAAACTTGTTCTGAAAAGTTCCCAGATCTAAGGGTGACAAAAGATTTTGTGTCATGGGCATACAGGATAGTGTCAGGTCCTGCAGTCTCTTTTTACCCATTTGACCTGCCATGCACATGACTTGGTGTCCACAGCAGCAGGAAATACTTGTTGCTCTGTCACTGTGGCAAAGGTGTCTTCCATGCCTGTATCTTCCTTGGTTTTAGGGATTCCTGGTGTGTTTCATGGACATTGGTCTCATGAAAGACTAAACATACAGCTGTACCACCTAAATCTCCAGATTCCAGGTAAGTAACCTTCATTTCCATAAATTGTCCCATTGATCTTAGTAACCAGTCAATACAGACCGAGACAAAATGTTTGAACTTTTCAGTGTACCAGTCAAAGGAAGAAAAAAAAAACCTCTCATGAAACATACCCAATAACTACATAATTATATCTGACTAGAGATATCCCATTTGGGATTTGCTAGTGTTAATATATGCCTAAGAATCATGTGGAAATCAGACAAGTTTCAAAACTTTCATTTAAAAACTTGCTCACCAGAATTGTTAGTTTCATCCAAGTTATCCTGGCAATTTCACAAAATGCAGTTTTAAAGTTAAAAATTGAGTTAAAATTTTAATGTGATATATAATTCAAAATGATCTGTCTACCCTTCATTTTTATCAATGGGCAGAAGGCAGCCCAGGTGCTTTCATTTTAACAAATGTACAGCAGAGTGATATGACTAGAAAACTATCACCATACACAGCAAGACTCACCTCTGTGCCTTTGAAATCCACCACAGAAGATATTTGAAAGCTTCAGTTTAAGGTGTTTTGTCAGCATTCAATTCTGCCCACGTGTACAGTCAGGCAGGCAGGAGTTGACTTTATTAACCTGTTAAAAATCCCTGCTAGCAGTGAAGAAAAAGACAACTGTAATCTTTTTCTTTTACATTATCATGTTCTGGAGAGCCAGTAAATACTCGTGAATAAACTCACTTTTACTTTGTCAATGACCTTAAGCTGGTTGGAATTTTGGTAGTGCAAGGTACAACTACAACTTTATAAAAAGAGGTGGTAAAGAGAACAGCTTTAACTCCTAAAAAGGTTTTATAGACCTTAAAAGACTTCTACAAATTTCTGATAATTTTATACAGAGATTTAAATAAGGTGAGGATCTATTCCCATTTTCTACTGGAACTACAATGCCAGTTTTACTCCAGAAAGATTTGACTGATATCAAATCTCTGACAAATGAGCCAAACCAAACACATATGAAGTTCATATCAGATATACTGAACTTTGTGGGAGGAAAAAACTGCAGTCCTAAAGTAAATATGGAAGCCCATTTGTCGCCAAATCAACACCCTTGTATTCAGTACTAACGACTACTTGCTCTGCTAAGGCAAACATTTTCAAATGTCTGCAGACAATTTAAAAGCCTTTGCTAATACATGGACACTAAACACATCAGGAAGGCAGAGAAATTCCTATTTTTAGGCTCCAATGAAAAGTAAGCAAAATATTTTCCAGGACCTTGTCCCATGCTTACATTATTGGAGAAGCACTTTCCCTAATAAGAAAGTCTGACAGAAATTCAGTAGTCACAAATTCAATATGAGCTTATCAGACTTTGATTTCTGTTCTTTGCTCCTCCAGAGAAAAGAATCTACTTCCTTTAGCTTCAGATCAGAACAGCTGGATGTGGAGCACTCCTGTTGGTTATATAAATCTTGGAACAGTCTTTCCAATAAAATGCTAAGTGTTGCCACTCTTAGGGCATAGTGTAATGAGAAAGACTAGTCTAAATACCTTGCAAAATTATGGACCAGACAAAAGTACAACTGTCAAGCAGTTTTCATGAGTGTGGCACAATGTCAGTTTTGTGGACATCGAGGTACTTCAACAATGTTGATAATAACATGATGAAAAATACTTCTGCACAGATTACATGTTACCCTATAATGTACATGTTACTCTGTACATGTTACTCTATAACACTGAGTTCTCACCTTAAAAACAATGTGAAATTCCGCTAAGGAGTTCCTTCTTGGAAACAAAGGTTACTTTGCATTTATTTCCAAACGCATCTTGGCTCACACTTTAGAATATTTTGTGGTATTGCTTTCTGACTCTGACAAATGTTTACTTCATTGGTGAAAATAATTCAAGCTAACAAAAAAGCCAACGTATGGAGCTTTTGCAAATGCATGTATCTATACAAAGCTGGGTTTAATCACTTATTGATTCATCCAGATTTTTCTACACTGCCTTCTAAAGCAGTTTCAATATTGAAACGGAAAGAAAAATACCAAAGCTATGGTCCTAATAGCAAAATCATTTGCAGTGATCAATTACCATTCATATGGTTTTGATAAAAAATGACTTAAAAGTGGTGATTTCATCAAGAAGATAAAGTGCTTGTAGCTACGTTTTGACACATAGAAAAAATTGCAATGTGATTGTGGTTTCCATAATGCTTAGTCAAGTTTGTGAAGCAGACTTTTAGAGTCCTCTTCTGTACAATTTCCCCCACATACCAGGTATATTTTGCACATTTAGAAATATGTTATCTATATCTTATTTGCTACCAAAAAAAAAATATTTTTGTCACACTAAATGCTGAAATTACCCACAATGTGGCTCATTCTTTTTTTCTAGGCTAAAAAAAAATCCCAGTCAATCACTAAAGTCAGGGACAGCCACATGCTTATAAACACTGAGGAAAGACATAAATTGGGCTGATTCATACATTAGAGATTAATTTCTTAGTAATTCAGTTATCAAAGGTACATTAATTTACCTGAGAAGAGAGCCTCCTCTCTGATTTTTGGTTTAATCCTCCTTGATGCTGTGTATTCAGCAGCTTGGGAGAGTTGCATGAGAACAGGAGACTACATGATCAAACTCGTGCCTTCTCACCTTTGACCTGGACAGGCTAGAGGGCTGGGCAGGGAGAAATCTTCTGAAGTTCAACAAAGGCAAGTGTAGAGTTTTGCACGTGGGAAGGAATAACCCCATGTGCCAGTATAGGTTGGAGACTGACCTGCTGGAGAGCAGAGTAAGAGAAAGGGACCTGGGAGTTCTGGTGGGCAGCAGGATGCCCATGAGCCAGCAATGTGCCCGTATGGCCAAGAAGGCCAATGGCATCCTGGGGTGTATTAGAAGGGGAGTAGCTAGTAGGTCAAGAGAGGTTCTCCCACCCCTCTACTCTTCTGTGGTGAGGCCACATTTGCAATCTTGTGTCCAGTTCTGGGCCCCTCAGCTCAAAAGAGACAGGGAACTGCTGGAGAGAGTCCAGTGCAGAATCACAGAGGTGATGGAGGGAGTGGAACATCTCCCTTATGAGGAAAGGCTGAAGGAGGTGGGTCTCTTTAGCTTGGAGAAGAGGAGGCTGAAGGGTGACCTCATTAATGTTTATAAGTATGTCAAGGGGGAGTGTCAGGAGGACGGAGCCAGGCTCTTTTCAGCAACGTCCAATGACAGGACAAGGGGCAATGGGTACAAGCTGGAACACTGGAGGCTTCACAAAACTATTAGAAAAAACTTTTTCCCTGTGAGGGTGACAGAGCCCTGGCACAGGCTGCCCAGGGAGGTTGTGGAGCCTCCTTCTCTGGAGACATTCAAAACCCGCTTGGACGAGTTCCTGTGCGACCTGCTGTAGGTGATCCTGCTCTGGCGGGGGGGTTGGACTAGATGATCTTTTGAGGTTCCTTCCAACCTCTAACATTCTGTGATTCTGTGATTCTCAGTCAGCCTAGAGACTCAGGTTGTGAGTATGAAGGAAAAAAAAATAATCCAAGTTGTTTATCTTGAACTGAATGTGCTTCAAACATGAAAAAATACTATCCCTTGCAGTGTATTTAAAATCTGAAACAATACTCAACTTTTTCCAGTTTTATAAAATCATTGAAAAAGATCTGGTTACTTACTAAACTCTGCTAGTTATCATCTTACTGTATAACAAGCATACATGATCTTGTCAGCCGTAACGAAAGTAGATGAGATGGACAGAGAAAAGGAAGAGAGGTACCAAGGAGATGAATGATATGACAGCTCTCTCTAGCACACTGGAACGCAGACGATTTTTTGAAAACTTTTAATCCTGTAGGTAAAGTCAGTTCAAACATTTTCAATATTCTGTCCATAAGAAAAGGTCAGTATGAACCCAAAGAAGCAAAAATTATTAAGAAAACACCTTCGCTCGGCAACCACTGCAAAGAAAGTAGGCATGGCAACAAAAAAATGACATTTCAAGGACTTTTGTAATATTTTAAGAAGTTGTCAAGGAAGTGCAGTAGAATAAAACTATAACTCATTTCAACTTTGTTTATTGCTGTCCATAGTGACCTAGGAGAAAAGCACAATTTCTCTCCAAGGACACACAACAGAATTAAGGAAACTTGATGTCAAATCCCAGTTTCATGACAGGCTTTTTGAGTGGTCTTTAAGTCATTAGATCTCTTCACAGTTTATTCTTTAATTAGTGGGACAAGGAGTACTTCCATTGTTTGTGCTATTTAAATACTATGAATAGATTTGAGTCTATCATTATTTTAGCTTAACCACAGGGCAAACAATCCACCTCTGTGATGTGGAGGCACCCAGAAAAACAGACAAGGCTGCAACAAAAAGTCAAAATTCATTCTAATGCAAAAAGCACCACACACTCTGACAGACAAAGTGTATTACAGTTTGGAACACAAGTTGGGAATTATCACTACACAACTGGATCTAGGAATTTATGACTATTCCTCTAGAAAGATGACCAAAAATGTGCACACATTCACTCTCTAGAAGGGGAAAACCCCTGACTCAAGGGTATCCAGCAGATCACTCACCCACCCGAACAAGACATTTTTACGAGTTGGTGAATGGCATTAATAGTCAGGTCAGACTTACATTAAAAGAGTCAATAGTAAGATATTTGCTGACTTCATTATGAAATTGAACTATCAGAAAGTGAGCTTTCATTCACTTAAACAAATAAACTAAAGAAAACTTTGCTGGCGTAGTAGCTGAACCTCAGAACGTAGGCAAGCTTCTTCTGCCTGCCTCTAAAAGCAACAGATAATCCACAAGTGTGCTGGTGTTGACAGTAATTTAGTGGACACCATCTGGCATAGGTGTCAGATCTCAGCCTTGCAGAGACTAGATTGTAAATCTTAAAGCTGTGACGTACCTTACGGAGCCATTAGTGTTCTGTCATGAAAGAAATAAAACAAAAGCCATGGTCATAAGAAAGTGCTTCAGATGCTGTTTAGCCCCCTCCAAGTCTGCAGAAAGAAGTGTTCTCTCTTTCTTTGAGGGATTTTTGCTTATGAACAAAGGTCTTTTAAACAGCACTGTGATAGTTTTGAGAGCTCCATGCCTCCTATTTAACAACCATCAGCAGAGGTGAAGAAGGACAAGTAATTTTCAGTGTGAACTAAACTTAAGGAGTACACACGCAGGTGTGATCAATATCCTGATGTACACAAAGGCACAAGAACACAATCTGCAGAAGGTGACAACGGATGCAATATCCCTGCATCCAAAACAATTAATCCTGGTGCATTTAGAAAACGGGAGCACTAGTCCATAGATTAAGTTTTTCTGCTGATTTCAGGGAGCATACTTATTTATCACATTACTGATGCATGCTGCCACTGTTGCCATTTCAAATATAGTATTCGTACCTAGAAAGACTATTATGCCAAAGGCTCACTACATATAGCCTTGTCCAGCCGCAGAACTACCATTTTGACTCATGGTGTAGGGCCATAAACTGTAGAGAAAGAGCTAGTAATTAATCTTTCATTCTTTTCAGGACCCCCTTCCACCAACTCCACCTTCCCATAGTCTTAGAAAGACAACTGTCTTTCCAACAGGAATGCTTTGAAGTCTGTCACTTTTCTGACAATGGGGCATCTGGAGTCAAATTGCATAAAGCCATATTCTAATATGGCAGCCAGAAGTCTACTTCAGAGAAACTGTATTTTAGAGACATTTCATCTTCACATTCTTCAACTGAAGCTGCAGATTTTTAACACTTCTGAAAAAAGGTCCAAACTGTAACATAACTGCTCAAAGAAACAATGACCAACAGTATACCTCAGTGTATCTGCTGAAACTGCTGCTATTTAAGCACAGAATGCCGTTTCATGCATATCACAGGCTCTTACTGCCTATTCATTAATAGTGAAGATAAAGAAAGACAATAATATTTCAGACTATTTGGAGAATATGCTCATGACTTGGACAGTTGCACAAAAACACAGGAAAACACACCTGTGCTTCTGGAGAGATGGGCCATCAGCTGCTTTAAGCAGAAATGGAACCCGCAGTAAAAGAAAAGTTCTTGTGAATACGTCAGTTTTCCATGTACCTAAAGACTTCCTTGGACAAACTCTCATTTCAATTTGAGCATCTTTTCTGAATCCGTGAGATGCATAATTCTTCCTTGCTGCCACTAGCTATCTGCTGTCTGAACTAAGACTGTAAGCTTTTCTGGCCTTTTCTCTGTTCTTATACCCCAAGAAGCCTCCAGTCATTTCACCCTGCCTCCTCTGTCATATTGCTGTTGGGCTAAGTGTTGTTCTTTTGATAATTAACATATCATGTTTTTCTGCAGGTCTTCATGACAGAAGAGAAAGGTACATAGTGGACACTTCAAGGACATAGAAAAGCAATTCCTGAGTAGAGTCAGGTCTAGAAAAAGATAAATATAGGTGGGATATAAGAATGCCAGTGTAGTAGAGGAGAGTATTAGGTTATTACAAGAGTTAGTGAAACCCTCAAAAGTATACTACAAGCTAAAGTCCGTTACAAACTAGAAATCCATCCAAATTACACAGAGCAAAAGTAGAATTTAAATTAAAACAAATGTCAACTAAAAATTCAGTCAAATTATGCAGACCAAAAGTGGAATTTAAATGAAAACAAATAGCACGCCCTCATTGTATTAAGAGCTAGCAACAACAGTGTTCGGAGCACTGTATCCCCATGCTTTACCTTAATCTATAGTCATTACACTACCCACTTACTGGGGGCTTGTTACATGGATACTGTAGGAAAATGAGTGTTTCATAACCAGAGGTTTTCTAGGCTCTTGTGGAGTGACTAAAGTATACTGCATAAATAACTAAAGTAGCAGTCTATTGTTTACTTAGGGATAAATAACATTTGTTTACAGTACACAGTCTTAATTCAGATAGGTGTACAAAGAGCATACTTAGGCAGTTCATAGTTGTTTTTTCCTATTTTTCCCCCCAGTTCCATATTAGAAAATTGACACTATTTTTGTGAAAGCCAAAAATCCGCCAGATCTATCATTTACATTACAAGTGGGGCCTGAAGGGCTGGCATGTTTTGTCAGAGCAATACTGGAGAAACTAGAAGGAATATGAAATTATAGAAGTCTGTGCTGTCAAGCTTGATGCTGACCATGGTCTACAACAAATCTTACTAGCTAGATTCAACCTCTGAGCAGCATGCTACACTACCTTCCTGATGCCTTAAGCAACCAGGACCCTTAAATATTTCTTAAATATTATGACTTTGTACTAACAATCCTACTCTGATAATTTCTGAGTTTTCTAACGGCCTTGCTTATAAGCTCCTCCTGGAGCTGTCACCTCAGGCTAATGAATTCTCCAGAGTTGCTGAGATTTTTCTTTATAACATCAATTCAAACCAAGACACTTCTCTAAACTGCAGAGGACTCCTGCCACTGACTTTAGATTATGTCAGTTAATGTTGTATTCAGATGAGGCTTATTCAAGCTGGTCAGCTCTGGGGCTTGGCACAACTGCACTTGCAGAACAAGGACATTTACCTCCTGTTTACCCAGTGTTCAATAACTTGAAACCTTGTTCATGGATGGCTCCTAGTTAATAATGTAACTAAGATGTCTACTATAAATTAGCAATTATTATAAGTGCCAAAACAGCTATTACGCAGATACATGCAAGAAAAGGGCCTATATTAAAAATGAAGAATAAATTTTAGGAATAATTTTAGGAAGCAACAGTAAATCCTGCCACAAACCACTTGTTCTACATGCAACCACTTTTACAAACTTCATAGTGTGTTTACTGCTGTACTACTAATGACAAATATTACAGCTTCATTTTTGGGATTTATGCAAGTTTTCACTTATCTCTGCTTTGACAAGACAGTACAGAGGTGTGGATGAGAGCTGAAGCCTGAGCTGGTAAATGGGGAAACCTGATTCAGTACAAAGCTACAACCTGAAAACTTCAGCTACAACCTGAAAACTTTCAGTACAACCTGAAAACTTCCATGCCAACATGATCAATGAAAAGATATGGAAAATTTACCAAGGAATAGATAGAAAAAAAAATAAGATTTTTCAAAAATGGAGCAACTACAGAAATCTTACAATAAAGGTAGGAGAAGAAAGAGGGAACAGCAGGCAAACGCAGACACTTCAGCTGTAGGAAGAGCACATCCAGTCATCACCTGATTCAATGACGCACATAGGGAAATAGTGCTGGCTTTAGTAGCGGGTATTTATTCAGGGATCTGGGAGCTCATTTTTGCAGTTGCTCCTACAGCACGTGGCCACATTTCAAGCTTTGCCATTCATTAAAGTTCATCTTTAAATGGCAAAGGAGGGGGGATATACTGTCCTGATCTAGGCTGTTTCAGGGCTAAATATCAGTAGTCA
Source organism: Apaloderma vittatum (assembly GCF_000703405.1). Taxonomy (NCBI): domain Eukaryota; kingdom Metazoa; phylum Chordata; class Aves; order Trogoniformes; family Trogonidae; genus Apaloderma; species Apaloderma vittatum. The sequence continues at coordinate 2,766 of NW_009729308.1, read as the reverse complement.
CAATATTAGAAGGAAAAGCAGCTCTTCTATAACACGGACAAGTTCCATCATATGAAAGTCTCTTGATCAAGCAGCCAAAAGCTGCTTTTTAGCAAAGAGGTAAGTTAGGAAGAAAATTAAATGAGTAGCAAAGAACTAACTAATAGTTACAAATGACTGACCTTTACAAAGACAATGGGACCATCAGCAAAGGGATTTCTTTCAGACCTTGAAAAGGTCTGAAACTGAAGGTAACAGTATGCCTTTTGTTAGGAAAAGAGCCATATATCTCCCATGAGCAAAGCCACAAGTTCCAGGAGGAGATTTAGTCCTTGTTCACAGTAACAGTAAGAACTTCTGAATAGCGGATATTTCTTTCCCTTGATCACATAAAAATTATTAAAAGGAAGACAGCAGACTTACGTGTGAAATACTACACACTAGTGAAATACTGGTGAAACAGAGTCTTTATAGATACCAGGTCTGCCAAGTATAAAGAGCCTAATTTCTTTAAGCTGATAAACATGCGAACTTATAATTAGAAGAAGCCATTTTCTTTTCGTTCAGCAAACCCCGTAAGTCTGGCCATAAGCTGTGAAGACTCATTCACACAAACCAAAAAAAAAAAAAGGTGCCCAATGGTGTGAGAAGTTGCAGGAAGAATCTTATTAGGGAAGTGGGAAAAGAGAAAAGAGAAACATCTTTTGGGGATACATGAGAAAACAAATCATTGTATAACTGTGAAGTTTGGTAGCAAAGCCCTTATTGCTACCTACTGTTACAACAAAGGCTGCGCGTGTAACAGAACGACTCAGGACAGAAAAACACAAGACACAAGCTAAGGAAAGTCAGTTCAATCTACAGCTCCAAACTCACTTGTCATGTAAGGTAAAGGACAAATTATGGTAGGATAGAATAAGCTACCAACCACTTTCAAAAACTCATCTCAGTGTTTGCAGAAAACCCAGTAAGATTTGAAATTGTAATACTGGTGACGGCTTGTCTGGGCTATCAATGGCTTTTAAAGTCTTCATGTGCAAATGGATATACAATTAATATATAATAAACTGTGGAATATTCGGATTTGGATTTAGCTTTAGTTAAGAGAAAATTAAGCACTAGACACCAAGTAAGGGCATGAACATCAGGCAGGGAACCAAGGAATCATAAATTCAAATCCCTGCATCAGCCTCAGTAAATTGCCTAACTTACCTGCTTCTTTTCTTCAGCTATTCTGGACACAGTTATTCACTCGTCTCTTTCTGTATCATTCTTATTAACAACCTCAAATATTATTATTAAGTTGTATTTATGTATTGCACACCTAGTCACATCTGACATTACTAATAAATTCATATATTAGAGAAATGTCAGTTCCTTGCTTGAACACGTGAGATTGAACTCACATATAGCACATAGAAATGTGTATGGACTATAAAAAAATCATGAGTCCAGAAATATTTCTTTCGATGGGTACCATAAACTGATCTTTCCTTACAGGCTCAACAAAGATTTACGTGTTAGAGCCAGTATGTTCTCAGCATTTAGTAGTAAATCAAACTGCAGCTGAAAAACTTTTTAAACTAGTTTGTAGCAAATTAGATCAGCCCACAAGATGGTAAAAGGGTATTCCAGACTTCCTTGAAAATTGGCTATAACAAAGGCAAAAGACAATGCAAGAACAGAAGTATACAACAACATCGTGACAAAATCTAATTGGATGAATAATTCAGACTGAAAAAAGATATTAAAAATTACAAGCATAATGAATATCTGAAATCTCAGAAAGTTAGATCTGCTGACATTTTTAAGAAATGAAAAATATAATGCAACAAACAAGTATTGAAGGAACGTGTCAAGGTTGTAGAATCAGCCTTTTGTATTTTTGAACTGCTGAATGCACAACCAGGCAACCTTAGCATTCCTCTTAATACACGTTTTCATCAGAGATGCACAGTATATAAACAAAAATACAGACACAACAGGGGTTTCTACTGCCAAGAATTAGCATACAGTATGCTTTCCAGTTCATTTTTCTCTCTTAATAGCCCTATCTAGCCATGATTGGTATCATTTCCACGGCAACGTCTTTTTGCAATATGATTGCTTCACTGGGATCTTACCGTGTTATTTTGATGAGGAAAAGAAAAATTTTATTATATAAGAAAGATGGGTCGCTTGAAAAGTTAATATAGACATCACTTTCTTCAGACTGGGAAAAAAAAAATATCCCTCTGATATCCAAAATGCCCATATGTTTTTTTCCCATGAAGTATGGATTAGAAATCACAGTCTTATTCTACAGTACAAACAAAACCTGCATTTTTATGATTACCAGGAGGCAGTCAGAAACAGGACAAAAATCATAGAATCATCATAGAATCATAGAATGGCCTAGGCTGGAAGGGACCTTAGAGATCATCTACTCCAACCTCCCTGTCATGGGCAGGGATGCCTCTCAACTAGATCATGATACTCAAGGGTCCATCCAACTTGGCCTTGAACACCTCCAGGGAGGGGGCAGTCACAACATCTCTGGGCAATTTATTCCAAAGTCTTGCCACCCTCGTACTGAAGAATTTCTTCCTAAGGTCCAATCTAAATCTATTCTCCTTCAACTTAAACCCATTTCCCCTTGTCCTATTAGTGGACACTCTTGTAAAAAGTCCCTCCCCAGCCTTCCTGTAGGTTCCCTTCAGGTATTGAAAGGCAGCTATTAGGTCCCCCCAAAGTCTTCTCTTTTCAAGACGGAACATTCTCAGCTCCCGCAGCCTGTCCTCATAGCAG
>NW_009729307.1:9349-19942 GCF_000703405.1 Apaloderma vittatum | reverse complement strand
AATGTGACCTCTTCATTCGTGTCACCCTAACCGGCCGTGCTGATCTGTGCCATTCCCAAAGCAATTGGTTACCTCAAGAAAAGCTGTGCTTACGCTATGTGCCAGACCTCCCTCTGTCCAAAAATCAGCCCCCAGCCCAGTCAGTGATGGATCGCACGGTAAATACGTGCACAGCTGGTGGGGTTCGTGACTGCAGAGCCTCTTCTCGCTCGCTTCGCTGCCGGGCCTCACCTGCGCCTCGCTCCCTGCCAGGGAAGTTGCCCGCTTAGGTTGGAGGCTGCCGTGGGAGATCCCAGAAGGATCCAGACTACAAGCCTGCTTGGCAGGCACCTCGTTCTGTGGCTCTGTAGTCACAGGTCAGGGGAATCAAAAACCTTACATGTCAGTGTTGAAAGTATAACACAAACCCAGGTCACTTCCTAGAGATTCTGAATGAGGAGCATAATTGCTGGGAAAATATGGGAAGTAGTATTTGGTTTAGTACCTACTTTGTTTCCATGCTGCTCTGTAGAGCTGATATTTCTCCTGCCTGGTCTCCTGCTATTGATTTAAGGCATATCTTCATGCCATTGCCTGTTATTCTGGAAGCCTTGAGAGGGAGTTTTGCACTAAAGTGATCCTTTGTTTTAAATTATTTGCATTTTTCCTCACCTGGTTGTGGGTGAGAAAATTACCCAGTTTTATGAGTAATGTTTTCAAAAGTGTGTATGAGGCACATTTTTTTGCAATGTAGTTTGTATTGGCAATTACTTTTAAATCCCTAACTGTTTTGAAGTTTGTATGTGTTATCACAAAAAGAAGATGGCATAGGGAGTGTCCTGCCTTTAAACCACGAAAAGTCTGGTTTTGTTGTTGACTGAACAGTGCTGTAGTAAAGTGAACAACCAACCATAACCCTCCAGAAGTAAAAATATTCATTTCATGATTTATTTCCTCCAGTATGAAATAGTTGGTTTCCATGTAAAATTCTCGCACTCTTGAGCTTAGATAAAGATGAAATTTCACGTGTTATGCCCTTTTGAAATAAGTGACTCTTCAAAGGGAAGTTTGCGAAGTAACTGATTTATTTTTACTACTTCAGCATGTGGTTATTCACATATCACCCAGTTACATGTAGATGAATTTAAAATATTCCCTCAAAGTTTCCATTTATTGAAACATGCTAGAATAAACCTGCAAGAACTGTTATATTCTTTCACATTTTTTTACATTTTGTTTAGACAGAGTTACACCACAGCTAATGGTCTAAACTGCCCTTTAAAGTAAGTGGTGGAGCTCTTTTCCCCTTCATTATCTGATGACAGACTTTTGATTTTTAAGAGAAAATGATGACATTTGACATTGTTAAATTTTCATTTTCCAATTTTTTTTCTAAGTAAAACCTTATTTTAATGAATCTAATCGAATCGATTAATAACAAATCAGAGGCATACTCCCATGAAAATATTGGCAGCATTATCTAAAACAGAATTTGACATTCTCATATCAGCACAAAACATTGTGCACTTCCAGCTCCAATAAGGCACTGATGAAAGCAAAGCACAATACATGAAAATATGGGCTTTGCATAATCCCCCACCCAATGAACATAATATCTCAGCGTCCAAGTTTTATAGCACAAGGTCCATCTGTTAGCTTCCACTATGCTTAGTTGTTTGTCAGGTGCAGTTATACGTGGTGTTTCTTAACAATAATAAGGGGTAACGAAGAACAGGTTGATAGTAAATAGCAGTGGGCTGGCATTCGTCTCCTGAGAGCTGGGTTCAAATCTGACTTATGTCACACGTGAACGTGCAGGTGGTCTAGTGGTGGTGCACAGAGAATCATAATTGCCCTATCTCCAGAACGGTTGGCAGTTCCTGCATGATTGGCTGCCTGCCAGGAGAGCTTTATATTTGGAAAAAGAGATGTGTAGCAAATTTATGTTGAGGTTCTTTGCCAGAGCTACAGCTCTCATGGTGCATGCCTACGTTGTCTTTGTCTGTATACAGCGAGAACTGTTTAACCCCTTTCCTTTAGTACTGAACCCCACATTAAAAAACAAGGCATCATACTGTGGGAGGGTAAATATTCAATCTGAAAATGCATTTATGATCCTTAGCAGCTTTCCTGTTCTGAATTTTACATGCCACTGGTGAATCGAATCCACAAATAGTTTGGTTCTGTGGGTATTGATTGTGAGTGTCTCTGCAAAACACGCCTCATTATTATACAGCAAAAGTCTGTGCAGATATTATTTGTTATGGAATGAACTTAAGCACTTGACCCCTTGCCTCAGAGGTAGATTTGCACGAATCATTAGGAATATAAAGTAGGTTAAAGTCTGTCTCTGTTAGAGGTGCTTCATAACAGAAAAATTAACCAGCAAGAAATGTGAGTTTCCTAAGATAATACAGTGATGTCTCCACCTCCCCATTACCATTTCTTTACTCCCATCTGAAGTTTGTGAGGCTGTTTGCTTAGCAGGTCTTTCAGTGGAGTCCTTTAAGTTTGTTATGACTGTAACTGCTCCTAAAATTCCTCCGTTCCCCAAGTACTATAGATACTCCCTGAAGTCGTGCAGGAATCACACCCAGAATAGTTAATGTTTCTAATCTGAGGGAGACCTAGATATGCCATGGCTGAAAAAAGAAAACAAGTAAATTTCTAACAGAAATATTCATTGCTTACTTGACAAACCAGACTTTGATGTAGCTATTTGCACTAGTCTCTCCTTTCTTTATCATCTTGGGAATCAGTTGTAGAATGAAATATCTGTGCTCAACCAAAACCACACCAAAACAGCAATATAACTTATAGTTTTATCAAAATAGGGATGATGATTCATTGTTGTTTTTATTATTATTTATTATTGTTTATTATTATTATAATAATTATTACTCCTTGTATATTCAAAAATGCTATCAGTGATTGACTTCATTCCTGTCATGCTCTCTGTAGAACTTTGGTTTCTCACAAAATAGAGGCATCTTCTCTGAGTACTTTGCGTGATTTGGCTTAATATTTTTCAATATTTAGCATCTTACACTTTACAGAGAGGTTTGAATGTCTTCTGTACTTCAGAATTTAATGGCGTTGTTTCATGTGTTGGTGATGTCACTTCTCGGAATTTAAATTTCTTTCTGAATTAGTTTTCTTTATTGTTGAAGCCTCTAGAGTCATGAGGTTATGTGAGATTTTTAACCTTTCAATTAAAAAGGAAGTAAGCTTCTAGCTCTTAGGCTGGAAGGAATTAATATAAATTCTTTGAATTGGAGTAAGAACCGTTGAAAAGGAAGGTTCTGTAAATGGCTGGGTTTTATGATATTGTGAAGGGATAATTAGAGTGGTTGCTAAACCAATAGTTGATGTTTTTCATATTATTATTATTTTTCGTATTATTATTATTTTGGAGAAAAAAATCACTAGATTTATAAATGCCTCTCCTGAAGCTTTCTCTGAGATTTACATTTTCCTTTATCTTACTTTTTAAATTAAAAATACTGTGATCTCAGGAACTGAAGGTATTGGTGTCAGTGGGTAGTCACAAACAATAGGGTATCTTTTTGTATTTACTTTATTTTGACACATATGTTTTTGGGCAAGTTTCCTGTGAATTCTTCCCCTGAAGAGTATAAACCTACTAGAAAGCAAATCCGCAGAAGTTTTACAGAACACTGTAAATTCTGACTTCCTGGAACCCAGGTACGTGTCTGGTGGGACCAGACACACCAGTAAGGCAAACAGGAGTTGACACTTTGTGAAAAGACTCTCTGGTTGAGGTGGCAGCGTGTATTAACCACAGCTCTAGTGAAGGACAGTTTGTAGCACTCAGTCGCTTGAGTTTTGCAGACCTTACCTTTTCTGTTCAGTATACTGAACTGTCACTACAAGGTTAGTTATATTCAGTTTGCTGTGACAAGAGTGGTAGTGAAGTAGGTCAGCCATAACTGATGACAATTTTTAAGAGCAAATGAATTTGCTAAATCATCCATCATGGTACAATGGATGCAAAACTATAGTACAACAGTCTCCAGTAAATGCGCGTATTGCCACTGCCAACAATTGATGCCCAGAAAAAGTGTTCATAAATTTACCCTTATACCTTTGCTATAATCACCCCCCTTCTGAGGCCGATTGTGAGACAGTTGCCTAAAAATACAGATATCTTACAAAACAATAATGAATAGCCTTTGAAGAGTTGCATGATAATTCATCCTGAGCATTGCAGTTATTTATAAACTGCTCCAGATATGTACCGCTCCAGTGAAAAGAGAAATCAGCAGACCCTCCAAGCTGAATTTGAATCTTCTGTTTGGTTGAAGGGAGTGCATTCAAGGAGCAACAGAAACGTACAGGACTACCCAGAAAAATACATTCATGCACCTATTCAAAGGATGTCTCTTTGTCTTTTGACAGAGCTGAATCAGCCTGAAAATATTTTACCTTTGTGTTTGACATGCTTTTCCCCCAGGATGTTCAAACTGTTTTTCCATTAGCTGCCTAAGAGTTAAGGAACAGGTTCAAGGGAGAATAAATCAGAGACAAAAATAAATTGTTTTCTTAGATGTATGAAAGCACTTACGTACAGGAATGAATGGAGAGCTATAAATACAGGTTACAGTGTATAAGGACAAATCCTTCTATCCATTTCTCGTAACATGTCCAGTAATGTGGCCCAGACAGAATATATCATGCTGAGCTGTTAGATGGAGTACTAGGTACCACTGAGGTTCTGCTTACTATATGTTGTCTGTCCATCTCTGTCAGCTTTATTCTCCGCAGTCCTGCCTTCAGATAGCCTAGCAAGCACTGGCCTATGCCAAGAAACACCCTGTTTGGCAATTTTATCACAAGATATATGACAATTCCTTGCCTGCCACAGAAAGAACATATCCTCGCAGTTCTCTTGCAAGCAAGCAGGGCCCTGGTTTCAAGGGGATCCAGGTGGAGCGTGGCTTGTCGCCATCCCTCTGTTAGCAGCCACGTTGTACACATGTACATAATGGGACCCACTAGCTACTGGTTTTTTTGTCCGAAACTAACCTCAGATTGAAACTGTGAATTGAAATAGCTGAGGTCATACTTGTGGTGAGCAGATGTATTACCACATCTGCTCTAGAAACTCTTCTTACACAGACAGAAAGGACCATGCAGGGGTCCATAGATGACATACGGCTCAGAAAAGCATAACCATCTACGCTGATATCTCAGGTACTGTGTTTAGATTATTTGGGTGACAGATTTGAATCAGGAAGCATTTAAGGATATTTTAAGGTCATGCAGAAAGAGAATTTGAGAAGCAAAAGCTCAGTTAGAACTTAATTTGGCCATCTCTGTAAAGGATAACAAATAAGCTGGACTTGATGATCTCAGAGGTCTTTTCCAGCCTGAACAATTCTGTGTGATTCTGTGATCGAGTTGTGGATGCCCCTTCAGAAACAGCTCAGCGCTTTCAGCTGGGGGTATTAAATGAAAGCAAGCTCCACACAAACAGGGTAGTACAACCCTTGGGGCTGTTTCTCCTTCTGAGTTGTTACATATGTTTTCCTAGGGCATCAAAACATCACTCGCACTCCCTTTCACTCCCAGGCTGTTTCAAGGAGAGGCACCTTTGATGCGTTATGGAAGAACCACACAGAGCATGGGGTGAAGTCACCCTCCTGTTTTCATGGAGGATCTGATTCAGCTGAGCCAGGCTTGTTGGTCCTGGCTGTGTCAAACATGAGCTTGTACTATCCAGCTCCTCGGCCTTTCAGCCTGTCCCCTGTGCTCTGCAGCTTGGAGTGGTCTCAGGCTCTGAGGAGGGTGTTCTTGGGCCCCTCCATCTGCCCTGAGCAAGGACCTGGCACCCTGCAGCCCTGATGCTTGAGCAGGTTGACGAGCCTACAGCAGAATATGGCTGGTCTTGACCTAGTGCTAGCAAAGCCAGCTTGTTTTTGAGATGATTCCCTGTGCTTCCGGTTCACCTGCGAGCCTGGGCACCTGTTATCTCTGTACTTCTGCTGCTCCAAGTGCCTGAGCCCCCACTGTGCTCCCTCGTACCCTACTGCCTTGCATCAAGGAGAGTCAGTGGTTTGTTGTTCCTGACTCATCAGCGGGAATGAAACATGAGTTACAGCTGAAGTGTGAAAACACGGCATCAGCTATAGAAACTAACTGCAGTTGACATTTGGGCAAAGACACATTTCTTGCAAGTTGTGCCAGTGTCCTTATCGCCCCTGTCCACTCAGCTGCCTAAATACAGTGCTCGGCTTCAAGGTGGCAGGGTAAATAGTTAGAGCACACTGGAAGTGAAGCACAGCTCTTACAAGACTTAATTTATGATTATTTAAATTGACAGCACTAACTATACTGAAATACATAATCATGTCAGTCTGAGGCCTTATATTTATCCTCCTCCTTTGTTCTAGAGAGAACAAAATGATTGCAACTAGGTCGAGGCATCATTCCCTTCTGATCTGCTGCTGCTACCTTCCTGCTCAATAAAGGGCAGCTGGAGTCGGAAAGTGACTTTGCAAAACCAGCATCTTCTTATACACCATGATAAACTCGCTGTAGGCATTTAGTATATGGTCTGTAGAGCCACTCAGGTGACCTAGTGTAGGTGTCTGCTTCAGGATGAGCCTCTCTGAAGGTATTGACTAAATTTTTCATTGGCTATAGACTAGTTGTTCTGAAAGGAAAGACCTTTTCAGATGTATTGTTGGTATCTGAATCTAGGTATCTTAATAGATATCTGAATTTCACCCTAGGTATCTTTTATATATATATATATATATGCCTGTTAAATCTCTCATCAGTTCTGCATTAATTTTATGCTTGACTCAGTGCAGACCCATCTTCATGTGCTATGGTGGCATAAATTCTCTTACCAGTCTACACTTCAGTCAAGTACACTGGTCAGGGGAGAGTAATTTCTTTGCACGAGATGTTGGGCAGAACTTGCATGGTTTAGCAATTTCTGTGTTCTTTCTTACTCTTTTGCACTGTATTATTTTTTATATATAAAATTAATTCCTTATGGCAGATTCTTGATGTATAATGTACACTGCCCAAGCTGAGGAGAAATATTATGGTGGAAAATGGAGAAATTGGGAGTGGAAGAGGGACATGCTTGGGGAATGTGCTAGTATACTTGAAATTACACTTCTCCTTGCAGAACACTGATCAAGCAGTACTCTGATTTATTTTTGATCTTAAATAATTGTTCCATTCCTACTGTAGGCTTGTGGTGCCCTGAGGTAATGGGGATGGAACTGGGACAAGCCAGCACAAAGGCAAAGCGGCTGTGGAGCGCCGCAAGCCTTCTTGTTAGAGAACGATAGGGCTGCTTGGAAAACAGGCCAGGTTCTGTGGTTTATAGATTTAGACAGGAAAGAGTATTTAAAGGGTATCTTGAGGCACGACTGGGCTTGCTATTTGCTTACATATCATCAGATTTTCCTAGTGTTACAGCTTACCTGCTTTGATAGGAATCCTAACCTTATGATAGGAAAAATCTAAACACTTTGTGTAAACTAGCATGTAATGCAGCATGGGTTACAAGGGCTCATACATATACAGCTGGGGGCTCACTTAGGAACTGGAGAGCAGGTTGTTGATGTTGTAGTTCATGAACTCAGATGGAAAAGTAATCTTGTTCAGGTTATGTAAAGGACAATTTCTTTTAGTCCCTTTGAATGTGTGCACTTATCTTGGAATATGACACATGGCAAATCGCAGTCTTCAATATCTGAGAAATGGTTCCAGCACTGCTTAGAGTTTAGGTTTTAGAAGATCAGAATAATATATCCTAAAGTAAACATAAGGCATGCAAAGAAGCATGAGTGAAAGCTTGTTAATGAGGAAGTGGAATGAGAAATTCAATGTAAAATCTTACTTTTGATGTTTTAAATCTTGATTCAGATCTTTATAGGAGTAACCCTTGGCTAAGATTAAAAATAAAAAGATCAAGAGAACCACAAAAAATGGTAGTAGTCTATTTTTTTGAGACTTGATAGAACCAAGAAAGAGAAAATGCAGTTGTATGCTCCTTCTGCATTCACTGAGTGAATGTAGGTAGTCTTCCTGCTATAGAAAACTAAGACCTGACTGTAATTAGCAATTTTTACTATTTTGGAGAACTCAACTTGAATCCTGGATTTTGGGCTGAATGTGCAGAACTGGCAGTTATATAAATATTGTGGGTGGTTTTTTTTTTTTTTTTCACTGTAAACTGAAGATAGTTAGTATGGGAGAAGAAGGGAAATAATGCAATCTCAGTCACTTTTTAATTGGAAACTGCTCTTACAGTATAGATGCATACATATACAAGTTTATATGTGCAGCAGAAACACTCTCAGATTTCTCTGTTTCAGCGTGCAAGAGAATCTGATACCATAAAGTTATTTAATTAAACTTAGCATTTTAGTTCAAGTAGGTACTTCAGCTATAGGGTTTTATTCTCTTTCAACCTGTCTGCCAAACAACTGAGAACTCGGGCATCTTGAGAACGGTTTTGATACTACGCATGCTAATGTCTCGAGGCCTTGAGATGTTTTAGGTCGCATATACATGAAAGTTTTCAAGCTTTAAACAGGTAGTAACTGACAATTCAAAGACTGTTTCTTGAGGCCATTATTTGACAATGGTAATAGACGACACTTCTCACACGTACACAGCCACTGTCAAAACCTTAAAAGCAAGCACACAAAGCTGGATATCCTACCTGAGCTTCCTTTGGCTTTGTTATTAATTAGTGCACCTGCAGAAGTGCATTTAATCTACAGAACTCACTTGAATATCTGAAAAGGCATTTGCAAACACGGTTCAGTTCTGCTGTCATTCCTCCAATTGTGCTGAATTGCAGCTTAATGCTAGCTAGTGCTTTTTCTGTGGTTTACTGAACTTCTGCCAGAAGGTAAATTGGGCTGTAATCCAGTGCTCACTGCAGTTAATGCAAAGATTTCTGTTGACTTGAGCTGGGCATCAGATGAAGCACTCTTACTTCTCTTGAAGTTAAAATTTAGTGACTCTGAAAACACGCACTGGCTGGAAAGGTTGAGTTCCAAGATTAGAATTCCGATACCTGATATATTCTACACAAAATATATACTGCAAAAAATGAATAATTAATAGGATTTCTTATCAAGTAGAAAAATAGTAGGTAACACATGATTAGGGCTGTAGCTATAGTAGAAACTAGAATGGAAAGGAAAAAGATCTGGTAAGTTAATACGATTACACATTGAAAGAATGGAGGAAAAGATTTATGTCACTAAAGCAATAATGCACATATGGGATAGCACCAATGTGTTCATATGGTGCCATTAAAGTAGTAAACAAATAATAAAAAAGAAGAAATACAGAAGACTAAGGCAGTCAAAGAAAAAGGTTTAACATACTACCCAAAAATGTCCTCATCTGTAAATAAACAATGTGCAAGTTAGACTAGTTTTTTAGGAAGTTTCAAATTCTTGGGTTTTTATGTTAATGAATGGGTTAGGAATGGGAATGGGTAAAAACAGAACAAGGATTGCAGAGTATGACATATTTGATTATCAGATACCAGACCATACTGAAGAAATTCTGAAGAATGGGGCAAATGAACGTTCGCGATGTTCCTAACTGCAAGGCTGGGTATATTACAGAGAAAAGTTGTAACTAATTTTAAGTTTAGAGTCTCCAGAAAGGGCCTTTTGAATTACTTTTGACAATTCAGTGAAGACCTCTTTCAGATGTATAGCCTGATCAAAAAAGAAGATGGGATGGGAAATATTTAGAGAGACTGGAAAAACATGCTATTCTATTATAATATATGTATGTCAGTAATCCAAATTTATGAGTACTGTGCTGAATTATGGGGATCCAGAAAGTGATGTCTGTGAATAAGGATATGTAAAACTCTCACCAAAACACAAGTGATGGGAGAGACTGGAATTATTTATTGTGGAAAGAGGAAAATATGAGGAAATCTGACGATAAAATATTAATGGAGTGATGAATACTGTATTGAAGGCAAACAAAAACTTAGTCATCATGGGTCTGATCCATCCTATCTAATTTTGGATGCTTACAGTGTAGTTGTCTAGGAGAAAAGGAGTCAGCTCGGGCTTCCTTTACGGCCAACGGAGAGAAATATTTGCTGTCAGGGAATGGTTCATCTGACTTGCCGACTTCAGTGGCTCAAAAGGGAAGCCAAGGACAGGGGCTCTGCTGAGCTTTGGTGAGAGGAAACTCGCACTATGTTCCTATACACAAGAAATCAGTCTCTGAATCAGAGGTGTGAAGTTAAAACTTGGCTGCTTAAGAAGATTTTTTTATTTTAATTTTTTTTTACACAGAACCTCTCACAGTGGAAGTCATTTCACGCAACCAACTGGTTGTGTGCTCTGGAACGCAGCACCCAGGCTTGTGTCTAAAGATAGACACAACAGGTCCTTTCAATATTACCACACTTCAACAACAACAACAAAAAAACCCAACACCACAAACCCCAAACTTTCAGAGAAGACTTAAAAGGATGATTTTCAGCTGAAAGAGGCTAATGTCCCCAGCCTCCTTTCACAGACAGAAAATCTGCCTTGAGAGCAAGTGAACTAAGTTTTGCCTCTGCATCAGCCTCCAGAGACA
>NW_009729307.1:0-9318 GCF_000703405.1 Apaloderma vittatum | reverse complement strand
CTGCTGACTGTAGAGTATAACTGGGAAGATCAGTCTTCATGGATTCAAATAGACTCTTGACTGGAAGGATGCACATGAATGCTTTTGGAGAGAAGAAAATCCCAGGTTCACTTTGCCTCTTGCCTTCCTCTGTGATACCTAAGACTGGTTCTGGTGGTCATCCGATTTGTTTCTTTAAGGAAGAATACTTTGTAGTGTAAATCTTTGTGCAGTTATTTTAGTATTTAGAAGACAGAATTTCTGAAAGTATGTATTTGAAGTCTTGTTTGGTTTGCCTTGTTTCAGAATTTTACAGGCGTAAAAATGAGTCAGGCAGTAGGGTCTAGGAACCCTCTCAGCACAAAGAACAAGAAAAGGTTTGTCACTGTCCAGTGACACAGCATTCACATGATACTGGAAACTACAGATTGCCTAACAGTGTTAGAGCAACTTCGCTGTGTTGCCCACGTGATTTTAAAATCCCTAGTGTTTTCTCAGTGATTTGGTCCGTGGTAGTGTACTGTGCATCCCTGAATATTTGGCAGTATTTTTCTGCTCTTCTGTGAGTGCTGACTTAACATTTAAAGCAGTGCTGTCTATGCCAAATGGATATCTGTGTAATTTTCACATTTTTTATTTTGATTTCTTTATTAATTTGACAGGTTTTCAGTTTTGGGTCCAAGTGAAGGATGCTGACACAGATGACACAAGAAGCATCGGTTCTATTCACTGTTGAGAAGGAATTGCTGGCCTTTCTAGTTTTGCACTGAGCATAGGAATAGCAGCTCCCTTACATTACGTCCCTTTTGATTCCTGCCTTCATTTTTGATTATCAAACTTTGAAATTTTCCAGATTTGGGGTTTTGCTCTGGCAAAATTTCATTGCAGGAATGAGTAAGCATTTTGGGTTTTGGTCTGAGGACTCTGCCCTCGTAACATTATCTTTGTAGATATGGAATTAATTTTCCACCTGAAACCATGATCCTCTGCTTTTATCGTATTATAATCCTCCCCAGAGCAACCATTTGTGATACTGCAGGCAGATTATGACTTCAAGTGAAGAATAAGCTTCAGCAATCAGAAGCAGATGAGCTCTTAAAGAGATAAAGATCCCATTTTCTTGCTAGTAATAAACAGCAAAAGAGGAAAATGTATAAAATATGAAGGGGAAGCACTGTCTATAAACAGACATTTCTGGAGGTCATGAGTGACTTTTTCATATCGATACATCATACTCAATCAGCAAACCTTGAAATATTTTGAGGTGAAGTCACCCAGTGAGACAGACCCACATACTTAAATCCTTATTTAGCATGTGTTTCTAAGCACTTGTAGAGCTGCTTAGCCTCTACCAAATTCTTCTGTTACATAAACATACTTTCCCAAAGAGTTTTATCCAGCTAATGGGGATGGGAGTGCGGTGAGGGAGCAGCTGCAACACAGGGTGTATAACCAGGCTTCAGCCAGTAGCCATCGTCTGTAAATGAATCATTTAGAAAATCTCTTCTGATGTCAGAACACAGAATAGATTTGCTGGTTATTTTGGTCTCTTAAGGAATATTTTCTTTTACTGTGAAATAATCCTTGATGCGCAGTAACTTTTTTTTTTTTTTTGTAAAAGAAAATTTCCCCAAGAAGTAAGCTCTGTAATAGTAGGTTCCCTGCGCTGTATTTTTCCCCCGTCACCCTGAGTAGTCCTGGTATCATGCTGAATGATACGTTGCAAGTATCTTGTTATCTGTTTCACAGTGTATAAAGCAGGAAGTTTTCCCACTACAGGTGCATCAGAGTATCTCACAGATATACAACTGTTTAGAGATCTTCCTAAATCCACACAGGTCTGCTGGCTGCAGTGGCTTCCACCACACTGCTTGTCTCGGTTTGGTTGATAGGAACAGGGTCCTACTTCCATGAAGACACAGGGAGTCCAAGTCTGGCTCTATCCATAGTATGAACGGTTCTATTGCTTTAGTAGGATAGGAAGGATCGTAAAAAAAAGGAAATTTTGGCTGTATCTGTCCATCATATGTGTTTCGTAGCCCTGATGTACTACATGCATGAACCTCCCAGACGGACTAAGTGGAGCTGGGCTCTATTCCTGCCCCTCCTGCCCAGTGTCCAGGAGTCGAAGGTTGCTACCTGAAAGTCACCTCACCTGATAATTCACCTTGGAACTTCCACCTTTTCACACCTTCTGTTGCATGCAACGTGTATCTGTAGCAGTTACTAGCATGTGTATGTAAATGTATGTTTGTGTGTTTTGGCTATTTAGGGGTATATTTACTTAATAGAACATACCTTGAAATAGTGAAAATAGCTGTTTCTCTCTCTGAGTGCCCAGAACACACTGCAGCTCGCTTCCCTTGCAGTCTCATAAACATTAGAGGAGTAAATTCAGTTTGCATAGAGCTATACATCTGACTTTTTTGATTGCTTCAATTTACCAGCATAACAACATTTTAGCGTAACTTTTCTATGCTGATTTTCTAATTAAAACCAAACAACAGCAACCAAAAAAGCAAAACAAAACAAAAAAAAACAACACCAAAAGTGGAGGAGGAAGGAACAGCAGATTTATATAGAAATATATTGCTCCCACTAGTTTTTAGCTGGCAGGAACTCAGGATATTTAGATTCACAACACAGATTTCTGCAGTTTTAGCTAAAATCTCGCCTTGCAGAAGTCTGATTCTTGATATGGGCCAGCCATTTCTGAGTGCTGGGTTTGTCACACAGGGACTTCAGTGGACATATTTTACTAGAAGAAAAAAAAAGAAGGTAGAAAATTAGGAATGGCTGCATCTGATCATGGTTTTGAAAGGGAATGAAGTCCTTAAACTGCAGATTGTCACTAAGGACATAGATTTGGCTCGCTTATTCTGAAAGCTGATGTGACTAAGTGAATGAAACTCTTATTTACAACCTGGCCAAGGTTCATATCAACCAGTACAAATGATGTGTGGCAGGCTCGTGCATTCTTCTGAGGGGACTCAGTGAAATGAGACACAGCTCGTTTTAAATGCTCTGCAGGTAGCAGTACAGGGCTAGCACTATACGTGCTGTCATTGAAGGAATGACGTTCTTCTGTAAGGCTGTGAGACCTTCTGGGTGATGCTCAGAGGTTTTCACAGCAAGCCCCTAAAAAGCATTTGTGAAGGGCAGCTTTTCCTGACTTTATTGATTTGGCCAAATATACATAGATTTCTCAGATGATAGCAAAAGACAGCACTCTGTCTTAATTATTTTATTCCAAATGGTAAGGTCTTCCCCCAAATCTAGCAGCACCAGAACTCTTAACAAGAACCGTTAGTCATAATTAAGTGTTACCAGCTACCAATTTTTCTTCATTTTCCTTCTCAGGAAAAAATACACATTTTCAGCACACTTTCCCTAAAACAATTTCTCATGAGGCCAAGAATTAACCTGAAAAATTTTAATTATAAATTTAAAATTAGAACTGCTTAGTTATAAATAACTAAAAGTGTGAGCTTATAAAGAAAGTAACAGGAGTTACTGCTACCAGCTATGTCAACATCTGTTGTTAAATGCAGTATATATATATTTAGAGGCGTCCCTGCCCATGACAGGGAGGTTGGACTAGATAATCTCTAAGGTCCCTTCCAGCCTAGGCCATTCTATGATGCTGTGATATATGGCCATTATATTAAATTAAGATGAGCATGCTTGTACGTCCGGTCGTTGTTAAGATCTTGTGTGATGTTTCTGTTGTTACATGGCTCCATTCTGGGAGATGTCAAACACGATGATTGATTTTTTTGTTACAGGGCTTCAGATCCAGTCCCCGTCATGTTAGAAGACGTGTAGCACCTCGCCTTGAGGAAACACAACCTATAGTGGAAGCTCACCACCTAAGTGAGCAGGAAACTTCTGTAAGGAAAAGAAAAATCAAGAAAAGCAGCCGAGTTCAACCAGAATTTTATCATTCTGTTCAAGTTACCCCAACTCGAAAACCTGTAAGTATTTTACCTTTAGGGATAAACACCACTCAGAAGCATATTAAAAAGGCATGCAATATAATTCTAATTTTTGGGTCATCCGTATTCTTTTCCTCAATTTAAAAACTTTTTTGGTTCTCATGTTCAGCAAATCCAGATACAAGTTTGTTAGACTGTATTTAATGTTGATATAGAACTCTAAAAAAAAATAATCTGGTTCTGATGTGGGGCTTTTGAATTTTGATTTTCAGTATATAGTCAATATTCAGATAAGACATTTCATTTGGTAGCTTTATAGTGATACTACTTAATAGGTTTTTATGGCACACGTGTATGTTACTGAAATTGCTCACTCAAGATTTATCAGACATTCTATGTAATGAACCAAATTTGTATTAAATCTCATTACTAGATAAAATTTTGAGGTCTCTTCTGCTTTATACAGTATTTACAATCTTTCTGCTCAACAAAACTTGTATCATTCTTTGCTCCTCGGCTTGATCTACACATACTTAATATTGAAAACCTACTTGCAGTGAGGAAATATGGCAATCCATTGAAACACTTACACGGTTCCTAATGGAAATGCATGTGAAGATGCTTCCTGCAGACATAATGCATTTCTCTTTTTAATCTGAGCTCATTCCTTTGATGCATTTGCTGACTAACCTATCTGTGCCGATGTTAAGGGGTTTGAACTACTTCTACTCAGTCAGTGTTATTAAAAAGGTAACTATTGAGTATGCCCTAAAAAAGATTATCTTGAGGTTGCTCCAACATAACTGAACCTTCCTAGATTTGTGTTAATTAAGCACCAAGAATTATCAGCGAGCTTCGAAGCTGATTTGAGAAGGAACATTGTCTAGTGGAAGTACATTGCCTGAGAGAGCCAGAAGCTTGTGCAAGCTGCCAACAAATGCAGTCAGAACTTTTACCTTTTAGCTGATGCGTTTCATTTCTCTGCTTTTATTTCGCTACTCCTTCATTTCCTCTGCTCTCTCATGCTTCTACTTACTATTTTACTCTGCTGCTGTTTCTGTGTTTTAATGTGACCTGATGAATTTGTCTTCTGCTCTTTTTAAGGGATCCTTCTTCATTTCTTCTCAACCATCTCCCCTTCACTCCTATCCTGTCTTGCTCTCTAGACTACTTTGTCTAACTGTTATTCTTACTAGGCCTCCAGCCTCTCACTAAGCTCTCCTCTGCTCATTATTGCTTCTGATCCTTTCTCCACTTTGCTTTCCTTCCTTCATTTCTTCCATAATCTTCTCCATTATGTTACATTCCACTCCTGTTTTTTCAATTTCCTTTTTTGTTTGATTGCATTTAATTTTTTTCATGGTAGGCCTATGCCAAGGGTAAGCCTGCCTGTAATTGCTGAGGCTATTACCAACTGCCACCAATTACCAACATAGGGGAAAAAAGCATCAGTTGTACTGAATTAAAAAGCTAAAACTGTGGAAACGGCATGTCCTGTTTTGAACTAAACCAGAGTCAATTCCGTTTAGCGACTTTTCAGCTCAGTCTTCTCTGAGAGACCACACTTTCTCAAGTTAGCCGGATGTTTTTACAGTGATAAAACCTGATGCTTGTAGTTACTACCAGGGGCTGGTGTACAGAAAGGCTCTTGCTTATACTTGCTTCCACGGTGACCAAGGCCACTGCTGGCTCTTGTGTGCCACGCTGGGGGTGCGAGGAAATAAAAGGGGTCACAAGAAGGTAAAAGCTTGCACCTCTGGGGAGGAACAGACAGGACAGGTGACCAAAAAGAGTATTCCATTCCGTCATATTCAGTATAAAACTGAGGGATCACAGGGATTAAGTTCTTTTCTTCAATGACTGGTGTCCGAGGAGGACTCTGTCTGTTCTTCTGCCTTGATCCCGATACTGAGTTCCCAAATCCAGCTCCCTTTATCCAGCTCCTGCTGCCACTGAGCCTGGGGCTTCCCTGGTGCCGCCTACTCTGCAGCATCAGTGGGGATTGCTATCAGGGAGAATCAGGTTTGATATTGGTTTTGTATATATTTGTATATTTTTCATAATTTTCTTATTAGTACTATTATTGTTTTATTAAAGCTGGTTTACTGCTTTGTTTTTTTCCAGTCCGTAAGTCTCTCTGCCTTATTCCCTTTCCCTTGCACTTTTGGGGAGTGAGAGGGGTTATTACAGAGCATCTGTCAGTGTTTAGTGGTGGCACAGCCCTAACCCTTGAAACAGTGTAAGCAGCAGAACTGGTGTTGAAGAATGGATTAGTGAAGCTAAGAAAGCCTTGGTTTTCCCCAAAGTCAGTAACAGATCAGGGACTTCAGGATAAGCAAAGAAAAAAATGTACAAGAATAGAGAATATGCAATGTTATTATTTAACTTCATTTCCCTTTCATTTCATGGTTCTATGCTCTATCTGTCAAGACCTACCACTGAAACAATAATAAATCCCAGATTTAGAGAAAACTTTTCTCAGCACTGTCACCATTATGTCACTATCTTGAAATTGCTTTTGCAGTTTATCTTTCATGTAATGTTATATAGTTCTTTTGATAGCCTTTGGTTCTACAGCCTGGATGAACTCACATTTCTAGCAAAAAAAAAGAATAAATCATTATCTTTATTACACTACGACTCAGAAAACATAAGTCACTGATTTCATTTCTCACAGACATTGTAAGTTATCCTGAATATATTATTAACACCATGGTGACAGGGTGAGTTAGGTTCATGCCATGACAAATCACTGCAGCGTTGTGAAGTTCCACGCACTCACAACATTGCCCATCCCGCGGTTTGTCGCAGCTTCGTTCCACTTAGTCACATAGTCTTGGAGATGAGACTTTTGGCTTTTATCTTTGTCCCGTTTTACATGATTCAGTGCCAGAAGTGCTCTTGTTAGTCTGCATAATTCCTTTCCATTGTTTTTCCTGTTATTCCTAGCTCTGTCCACTTGAACCGCTTTAAATAAATCATCTGCTGTCTGGATGTTTACACTATGGAAATATTGGTAGGCAGCTATGGCCATATCCTGCTTAGTCATCACCTGAAAGAAGTGATGTATGGTGTCTGCTAACTAGAAGACATGATTTCTCCTCATAAAACAGTTTTCTTCTGATCATTTTTGTTGCTTTTTTCCTATTTGTGTGGGTTTTGTCCCTATTTTCTCACAGGAAAGAATGGTATTTCCAAAGTAAATATATAACAGCCTTGTGGAAAGCTTTTTCTTTACTACAGGAATTTTTTGAGAAATCAGTCCTAAAATGTGTGAACCTGTGTTGTTGCAGTACTAAGATACATGCCTAAAGGCTTTTCAGATACTTCATTAAAAGTTTTGTTGGATGTTTAGATGCTGGGCTTTCTTATTCTTGCTGATATAGACTATTCTGTATTTTGTTTTGCCTAAATCTTGTTTTTCAGTTTCCTAGCCACTGCTATAATTATCTGAATTTGCTTGGATTATTTACTTCCTGTGTAGCAATCTGAGATCTTCCCAGTATTGTCCCTGATCTTGTCAGAACTAAATTAGGTTTAATTGTGTGTATGGGAGTGATCCCACTGAAGACAATAATCACTCCTCTTGAAAATCTACATGAGCAGACGTTTTCAGAAATAGATTTCTTTTTCTACACCTTCCAAGTCGTTAATGAAGACATTAAATACGTTTTGTCCTAATACTGATCCTTACCAGACAGAGTTCGTAGCCATTGTCACTTTATTTTATTCATCTTACTGCAGTGCAACATCACCATAATGGTGTGTAGCCTACCCCTTTTACGGCACGTTGTTATATCTTGTGCCCTGTAGGTCACCCTCTCCTTGGTGGCTGTATTATTTGTGCTGATATTCTCTATAGGTGACGGTTTTCTATCAACTTCACTCTGAGGAGAGTACAGATACCTATTACTGAAGCATGCTTTGAATTTTTGAACACAATGGAGAACTCTGGAGAAGAAGCAGGATGATGTTCTTTAAATTAGCATGACTTCATGCAAGTCAAAGGAGTGTTACACATCAGTCCTTTCAAGAATAGGGTAGCTGATTCTGTATGGGTAGTTAAAATTTTCTGAAGGGGTGTAAGGATGCGCAAAAGTCTCCTGTTGTGAGCTTGCTGCTGTTTAGCGGTACTTCCCTAGGGCAAATTTTAAACTGGGGGTTTTATTACAAGCATTTTGCAAATATTATCTGTATTTTAAATAACAATCTGCTCTGAAGCAACAGTATAAAATTCTGCAAACTGTTAATAGGGTTTTTTTCCTGTGCTGGCCTAGAACCAAAAGATGGTCCTGAGTCGGTGTAAACATCTGGCTCTTTGAGCTGTGGGGTCAATTAGACATACAGTTTTGCCAACTTCTAATTTCACCTGTATGTCTCAATACCTTGTTGAAAGGAGATGCTGTCAAAGCAGCGCCTTTTCACATCTCCATTGTTTAACAATTTCAAGGGCTCCTAAATTGCCTGACTCATGCAGCCACCAAGGATTATTTAAGATCATAAGATGTAGTACCAAAATTTGCACTTGCGTTTGTCATAACAGGATCACTGTAAGATGTGAGGCAGATGAGAGACTACAGAGACTGGGGCATAAATAAACCTGTTTCCTTCACTTTCAGATGTGAAATCCCTGTTTCTGCTCTAAATCCTTGTACTTTACACAGCCAAACTTATGTCTCTTTTGGCCCAGCACTGTAGTGACAGTGTATATTGAGGTGTTTGTCTCCTGAATAATGTTAAAAAATACATACAGAGAACAAACTGATGACAAATAATGATCCCAGAAGCACTGCTCCTTCTTGATGGGAATCCCCCAATGTCTCATAATGAACCTGACTATAATTATGTAAAGAGTGCCCTTAGCTGAAGCAATTTAGCTCTTTAGGGATGGGTGCAATATTGCTACAAGTCACTACAAGGGAACTGAGAGAGAGGTCAGATGTCTGGGAGGACACATGTAAAAAAGTCTAGATGTGAGCAGCTTCATTTGGCTCCATAGAGACTACTCCCATGACTGAAGTGAAGCTTGCACTGTAGAGACCCTGACAGTGCAATCTTGAAAGCAAAGTTAATCAGTTTCTAATGCATGTAAAAAAAATGAGCTGTCCCATCTGTGGTCTTTATTCAGCTATCCTGTTTTTTGCTTTTATGTGTTTAAGCCTTAAAACTTATGAAAAAACAGTACTACAGTTCAGTAAGAAAAACCACTTAAAGAGTGCTTTTTTTAAAGCATCCAATACCAAATCTTTTATAGAAGAAGGCTAGGTATTAGTTGACACTTGGTTTACTTGAGATTAAATTTTTCATGTGGATTAAGTTGTTCTACAGGGCTTTTTAGGAGTTTTTAATACGTCTCATGAAATAATTACCATTTGGATTGAGAGCAGTCCTGGGGAGAAGGATT
>NW_009729306.1:29537-40850 GCF_000703405.1 Apaloderma vittatum | reverse complement strand
ATATTTATATATAATTTATATCAAAACTGATAGTACACAGTATAACTGGAAGAAGAACTGAACTTAAAAAGGATATGTTGAAAGAGGATGGAGTTTGTGAACGCAATAAATAAAGCCCCCTTCCCTCCCCACCCTCTCCCTACCCCAAAACAAAAAGCTGTAACGTTCATGGAGAATTGTGCACAGCAGATATTATAAAAAAGTAGATTCAGGAGCACATCCAATTATAAATGATTGTTAGGAAAAATCATATAAAACAATGGAATACATAAAAGTGTCAAGAGTAATCGTTAGGGTGAGAAATTCCTTGGTGGCCAGATGCCCACGGCAAGCAGAATTATCCTGGTCGCATCAGTAAGAGGTCGATGTCCAAAAAAAGTGTGTGTTCAAGCACAGAAGAGGCTTCTCCAGGATTTGAACAGCATGGGCAGGTGGAGTGTTTGAATTTCATACCCCGATTCATAGTTTCCACAATTCCATGTGCAATTTTCAGAAAGATTCGTCGTTGACTGCTGACATGTCCCCCTTTGGCGTGGAGGAACGGGACGAGCCCTTGTCTGTGCTCTCAGAGCCCGAGCTGCTCTGATTCTGTTGTTCTGATCCTGCACTGGAGGTCACTGTAGAAGACGACGTGGAAGAGGAGCGAGTCTTTTCTTTAAAGTCTGTGATGATTACTGTGACATTTCCCACTGTGACTGCCAGCTGCTGTGCGGTACTTCTGTCCACATTTTTCAGTCTGGGTCTAGAATAAACGAGAAAACATTTACGAAAAGGATACAAATAAACGAGAAAAGTTTATTAGAAAAAGCCTTTGATGATAAACTTGGTGGGACTTGTCCTCCGCTCGCCGGCACACACGGCGATAACTGGGAGCAGCACCTCAGCAGCCCTGCAGAGCCGAGGATGAAGGTTTGCCCTTCCGCTCCCTGCGACAGCGCAGGAACAGCCCCGGAAGAAAAAACCTGTCCTGCTGAGCTCTGCAAAGGGCGCTCCGCTGCAGCCTCACCCCTAACGTAACTCTGCCAGAGAGGAGCACACTCCGGCAAAGCCAAGCGGACAGGAGCCAGACGGAGCGAAGGATCTCCTCCCCAAGGGGCAGATGAAAGAGTCCTCTTATCTAAATTCACCATCTCGTCATGTGCCCTGATGTTATGAGACAAGGCTGTGACTCTGCAATACAAAACCACATGAAAGCATTTGACCACGGCTCTTTCATTCCCATATTGGAACTCTGCAGCTGCAAACAACACAGGCACTGGGACAACTTGGCTTCTCTTTCAACTGCTTTGAGCTTATACAAATCAGATGCCCAATCACCCGACGCATAAAGAAATCGCTCAAAACGTTCCCTCTGGAACCAGGACTACTGTAAATAAAATCCAGAATTTCTTGCAGCTAACACTTTTGGTTAGGGGGAAGAAAGAAAGAAAAAAAATAACCAGAAAAGAATACGCTGGTATTTATAGCTCAGGATTATCTCAGTAATTTGCATGCTGTGCTATCATTCAATTAGTAATGTAGCTAATAAGGGTCTAGACTCTAGGAAGCTGACGTTCATGCACATTTCAGGGGCTGGTCCAAAGCTCTGACACAACAAAACTTGGACGCTCCTCCAGCTACCAGCAAATTCCAAGTCAGCTGCAGCAACTGCTGCAATTTACAGCTTTTGCTCCTAATTAAGGGTCAGGCTTAAGCAGCAGAATGTTCCCAATAGGGAAATTAAAAAGGAGAGTCTTTACACATCAGTGAAAAGCAGCTTGCTGAGAACTGCCTTATTCCAAGGGATGGAGAGAAGGTTAGTTTACTTTGGGAACAAGATCCAACTTTTAAACCAATCTGTCTTCCCTCCTCCTCGTGTGCAGCACACTAGGCTAGTGCAGTCAAAACAAAAAAAAAATAAAGAGGAAATTAAGCCAACTTTGTATTTGCCATGCATACGCCATGGCTCACAGCGGTAAGTTAGCAAGGGAAAAGTAGTAGTAGTAGTAAGTAGTAGTTACCCAAGTGGTATTCTAGAATGACAGAACAGGAAGGAAAAAAAAAAAGTATTAAGGACAAAAATACAACAGTAATACTTCCACAAACTTCCTTATCAAAAATGACTTTACTGCACCAAAAATAGCATATTCCCATCTAAATCAGGAGGCTGTTTCAATTTTTAGCAAGTACCACAGAAAAAGCATTTCTAGTAGATAGAAAATACAATTAAAATACTGCTGCATTGGGATGACCACCACTAAAAACCTGAAACAGCCCCTTTGTTCAGCGGGCAGTTTTTTGAGCTGTGCTTAGCAAATTCCCGCAGCGAGATAAACGCCCACACGTGTGCGTTGTACCTACGTGCTTGTAGGAGTTGGCAAATCCAACACGTAACCACAGGCTAGATTAAAATGATGTCACCTTGTTTGTGGGTAACAAGAAAGGGCAGCTAGCTCATCAAGTTTTGGGATTTCCGTCGGCTTTCAGATAGCGTCTGAGCAGACGCGGGCTGTCCCCAAAGCACTGGCAGCAAACCCAGCAGCGAGCCTTCCCGGAAGCATAGTACGTGTACGTATTTTCCTCCCCAAGCCCCGAGTTCCTCTAGGAAACCCAATTCTTCCTGTAATTTGCTTGGGTCATTTGTTTTCTCTTGTACTCAGAAACAGACCAAAAAAATTGCCGGCTCAGATACGGGAACAGATTTTACTGCCTTCATGTTTCTACAGGGTTGAACATGCAGTCCTGCTATCGCTTGTCAAAAGCCAGCACTGCAAGTAGTATTTAGGGGGGAGGAAGAAAAAAGGAGGGAAAAAAAGAAAGTTCATACGGCCTAAGCTGCACTAAGCTTTGCACCGAGAAGCTCCTGCTACCAGTAGCCTCTGAGACAAGCCACGCACCAAGTGCCGGAGCAGAACTGCCCGCGGGTCTTTAAATACCACGACGAAGTAACATGGGAAGACGGGAGGGAAGCAGGGCTGAGGTGCAGCATTTCTCAACAGTCCCGCTCACAAACACATTCTCAACATCAGTTTTAGACTTGAGCCCTCCAACTAGTTCTGGAGGAGGTATTTGGGGTCTCCCCTCTGCAAGGAGTTGATGAAGCACAGATGGAAACCACCAGACCACCTCTTCAGCACATGCTTACAATTTTTCCTTGCACTAAAAGAATCTGAATGGGTAGATTGTGACTCTGAAAATCAGCCCTTTTAAAAAGGCTCTTGACAGCATTTCTGAGGGCAGTGAATCACAAGAAGAGTTCCACTGAAGTAAACATTTAAAAAGACAGTTTAAGAACTGAAGGAGATGATGCATCCCACAAAAACATCCAGCTAGACCTGATACTATTAAGGATTAATTAGGAATGACAAAAGCTTGCCACAAAACATGGGCTAAAAGACTCTGCAGCAGACAGAGCGACTCCTTCAAGGAGTAAAAAAAAAATTATTTGATGTAATCTCTCAATTTAATATTATGTCATTAGTCAAGTGCACCAAGTCTCCTTCATCCTAAGTCTCAAAATAAGCATCATTTCAAAAAGAACAGGACAAAAGAAAAATTGCAACAAAGCTGTACTTCTCCAATCAAATCAGGAACGGACACTTGGATCTCTGGGGGCTGAGGACGAGCTAGCGGCAGTTCCCACAAAGCGCTCAGTGTTCTAGACAGACAGATCTCATGCTGCCCTCCCTACATTCAAGGGAGTTACTGTGTAAACAATACTCTCCTACTAAATATTTTCATGCGACAATAGTTTTCTGCAGAGTCACGTCTCGCCAACCTTAACGCTGACAGCAGCATGAACCATATTTCCTACGTGCTTTACAAGTGTTTGCAGCTAACTTACATTGCTTCAGTTCACAAGGCTTCGCTATAAAATCCTTATTACAGCACCTTTTCAAGAGAGATGCAATGCTCCTATAGCCCACCCAGGCAAAGCACCCAGTTGAACTCCAGCTCTTGTAGCTCTCCAAGTTCAAAAAATATAAAAAACCTGTTCCCTGAAGCTGAGTTTTTGATTTAGGAAATAAAGCACAAGACACCACTTAAAGAAAACAAGCATGAAGCATCAGTATAGGCAAGACTAGGAATAAACCTCTCCCTACTGACAGCTACTCATCTGAAACATAGACAAATACGAAATCAACCATTTATGCTTTTTGTTGATAGCAAGATTCTAGCAAATCTGTTTGTGCGCTCTTTTCATTCCCATATACTTGGAAAATTACCTTGACAATCACAGTGACTGAACAATGGATAAGGAAGTGAGAAGGTAACCTCTGACACTGCTATCGAGTGATGGTAAGAATTTGAGAAACACCACTACAACTGCTGGTTAATATTATCTTTTTTCCCCTCGCTGTGTTTCACAGTCAAAAGCATTTTTGCCCAATTGACAATACAACTATTTTAGTGGGAAAAAAAATCCCCAAAGCTGAGGGGAAAACAGACCACCTATTTCCCGAATCTGTACTCAGCAGCAGTGTTTCATTGCTTGCTCATGAAGAAGGCTCATCATCAGTGATGGTCTTGCCATTCTAACACAGGCAAGACCCTGTGGGTTAGAAGTATTCTGCCTCTGCCCACCTAAACAAACCAAACAACCACCAAAAAAACCCAAACCCTCACCAGACCTCCAAAAAACCAAGACCAGTGTCTGCTATTTACCGCAGTTTCATATACCAAGAGCTTCACTTTCTGCTGAAGTTACCTTGAAGTGTGATTGGAGTCGTTGTTCTTTGTTGTGGTATTCCCAGACTGTATGCTGTTCGCTTCGCTGGGAGGATCTTTCACAATATCGGACTTTGGTCTGTGAGAATTAGAGGGAAGAGGGAGAGCCTGACGTTAGTTTAACTGCACGATGAATCAATGCGCAGGGCTACTGAAACCGCCCCACGTTTAATAGCGCATCCTTCAAACTTACTTAGTCTTCTTGTTAGTGTTCTTCTTTGTAACACTGGGACTGATTTCCTTCTCTTTGTCAGGTTTTTCTTTGTCTTGTTTTTCCACTTTCTCCTTCTTCTCCTTCTTAGGCGGCGGTGGGGTTGCATATTGCTGGGCAACTTGTTGTGCCACCAGCTGAGAGTTTATTCTAGGTTTTCTATAATGACAATAAAGAGAGAGATGTAATCAATTTTACACAGTAAAAACGACTTCCCCAAAAGCAGCATGAAGATTTATTTCAGCAACCAAGGAAGATTACTCCACTTATAAAGAACCAAACGGATGTCCTTATTTAATGGGAAGTACTACTGCTGCTACCAAACAAGATGGAAATTTTAACAACTAAGAAATACTTCAAACTGCTATTTTACCAGTTTTTAGCCTCATCTGATGTTAAGCATAATGCTCCCTTTCTTCCATCCAAGTCATGAAATCACAGTGAAAAAAGCAGCTTTCAAGAAGTTGCCAGTCACGCTCCGTGACTACACTTTAAGAGAAGGAACACAGGGAATGATAAAATAAATTTCCTGATAAACATCAGTCGCCTTTCATATCTTCCGATTTAATTTTTCAAATGAGCTTCTGGTTCCCTGGAGCAAACCTCACACAAATAACAAAAGAAGGTAACTGAGATTCCTTTGTCCCAGGCGCCGGGACCGAATCTCCCTGGCCGGAGCCCAGCAGACAAGTGGGCATTCACGCTGCTTCCACGGGGAATGGCCGTGCCAGCCTCCGACACACCGTCCCCGCACAATTGTCTGTGGTCCCCGATGACGCTTGGACAAAACACACAAACCGTCTTTCCATTTCAAATTACACACACAAAAAGTAACCTCTCCCTCCCTGCCTGGCATATCACAAAGCGGTTTACACTCTGGATACTCCTGACTATTCCAGATCGATTGGAGCCCTTTGACACGCCAAAAAGATCTACAGTCCCTGTGTCCACACAGCTTGGCGGGGGGAAGAAAACCAGAGTATCAACTCCACTAGTCTCCTATTATGAGCTGAATGCTAATTGCAACAGTTGCTCAAGTTTGTCTGTAGCCGTTACGTTGGTCATAAATATGATTCCAAAGTTCTATGTAGATCAGCCTATGCCAGGTTGTCAATGAAAGCAGTATGCAAGTATCATTAAATCTACAACCAGACCACAGACACCCAAGGGTTTCTGCTGCAGAGCTCTACCTGTACCTGGTTTTTACTACAAACAGCTAGAGAGACTTCAAGAAGCTACTTCGTGGTTTCGCATGTTGTGTTTTGCTGTTTGGGGGGGGTTTTAAGTACAAAACACTAATTGCTCATAGAGATAATACAGACAACGTAACAGCCAAGAAGTTCTACTCCTGTCATAGGAAAATCCAAGTATCTAAATCAAGCCTTTCTTGGCACTGTTTTTCTGTACAACAGTACCAAGATGCTCTCACTGAAGTCAGATACACCCAAATTTCTGATTTCACTACCACTAATCTATGTAACAGGTTGTAATCAGGTGCCTGACCCATCTCAACACCATCGGCATTTGGATTCTTCCCCCAGCACGGAAATTATACCTCATTTTATGCTACAATTCACATACGTTTCTAAGTGAACAAAGCTGATCCGGTATTCAGCCTTAACTAACTATAATGTTCAAAACATTTTGCAGATCAGATCAAGCAGTTACCTGTTCTACAGAACAGTGAAGATACCTGGCAACCTTACACTTCAAATCCCATCTACAGCGATATGTCTGTATGACTTGAGAAGAAATAAGAAGTTTTTTGGTTACACGGAAAAGATTTTCAGACTGATACAACCACACTAAAAGCTGACAACAGCAGCTTGTGTCAAGCAACCTGCTGACTGCCTACTCAAAAAAAAAAAAGAGAGGAAAACAAAAAAGAGATAAAGCATCAAGAAACCTTCAGAGAAGGCAGATACCATCTCCCTACATGATTAACCTCACTGCTTGAAGCTGCCACTTCTGCCCAGACTTACAGTTATTTGCTGTTTACACAACCAGCCCAGTCAGAAACCCGAGCCATTCACGGGAAATCCCAGTTCAAGAACCTGAGAGCACGTTCAAGTTTTTCTATTTTGCACGACTCTGACATGTCTGCTTGTGATGTCATTTCCAAGCTTTATGTCCAACCTCCCCAGCTGCTGTTTCTGTTGCAGGAGTGCTGCACTGCTCAGATGAAGATACAGATTTTTAAACAGAAACATCAGCTAAACTAAAATTAAAAAAATACATAAATATGTCATATTGCATTTCCCTAGAGAAAGCCAGACTCCAAAAAAGACCAGCCTTAAAGTGCTCCTGTGGAGACGCTTCACCCCGTGCTCTTCCTCTCCTTACCCATGTCTGTGACAGCATGCTGCATTTCACATACTATCACAGAATGCCAGGGGTTGGAAGGGTCCTCAAAAGATCATCTAGTCCAATCCCCCTGCCAGAGCAGGATCACCTCGATGATGTTACACAGGAAGGTGTCCAGGCGGGTTCTGAATGTCTCCAGAGAAGGACACTCCACCACCTCCCTGGGCAGCCTGTGCCAGTGTTCTGTTACCCTCACTGAGAAGAAGTCTCTTCTCAAATTTAAGTGGAACCTCTTGTGTTCCCGCTTGATTCCATTACCCCTTGTCCTATCATTGTTTGCCACCGAGAAGAGCCTGGCTCCATCCTCATGACACTCCTCCTTTATATATTTATAAGCACTAATAAGGTCACCCCTCAGTCTCCTCTTCTCCAAACTAAAGAGACCCAGCTCCCTCAGTCTTTCCTCACACGGGAGATGCTCCGCTCCCTCCATCATCTTAGTTGCTCTGCGCTGGACCCTCTCCAGCAGTTCCCCGTCCTTCTTGAGCTGAGGGGCCCAGAACTGGACACAATATTCCAGACGTGGTCTCACCAGGGCAGAGTAGAGGGGCAGGAGGACCTCTCGTGACCTACTAACCACCCCCCTTCTAACACACCCCAGGCTGCCATTGGCCTTCCTGGCCACAAGGGTCACAGTGCTGGCTCAGGGTCATCCTGCTGTTTTATCCCGCAGTTTTATCATTTTCTGGCCAGCCACGGACACACCTAGTACAACTTCTCCAAAATCCGTATTTGCATTTTCCTCACTGCACGCCACGATGGCCCATTGGCAAGGGCATAACCCAAAACTGAAAGTGAAGAGAGCGAGCAGCAGCGTGCGCGGGCAGGGACCTGCAATGGGGTTTCTGCCGCTGTGCGGAGAAAGGGAGCGCAAAGCTGCCGAGACTGTGGTCAACACCAAGCATGTTTCAAGATCTGCTTGCTATTAGAATAGATTTATTTTATTCTTTAAAAAATAATGCAAATAACCCAACAGTTTTCCAATTCTGAATCTGGCTGTTTCGTTCACATTAACGGCAAACTTAGGAAGGTTAAAAAAAAAAAAAAAGCTAAGTTAAGCAACTGGTGTACTAATAATAATAGAAGTAATAAAAACCTTCACATAAGGCCCACACTGCCACTACAGCCAGGATATGCTGGTTACAAGCCCTTTAGGAAGAAGCCAAGCAAAGCAAGTAGAGCAGCACATTTTTAACCACAGCAAACTATAACCATAGTAACCACAACTGAGTAAAGAAACTGCAATATCCAAAGCTTGCTCCAAGTTTCCCTGCCTCCCAAAACCACGCTGGAGGAGCTAACACTGATCGAATGGAGCAGCCCTAGCACGGACCATCCCTCCAGACACCGTTCCTGCCTCTCCAGCCTGCCGTGCCGCGTCCCCGTCACGCTGGTTGTCACAGCGGCCACCCTCCTCGGGGGTGTTGTGAGCTCTTCTCCAGCTGCAGCAGCAGGTAGCTCACATACTGCCTTCTAGAAATAAGGAAAAAAAGAAATTCAATAATACTCTGCAGTGGATCCTAAGTCATCTTCCCTTTCAGAATCTGAACAGGGAAGAAAAAGTACCAGTGGAGAGACACGAGCCTCATTCCCAGTTGGGCTGAAACAATTGAACATGCTCTGGTTTCTACCACAGAATCTGGAGTCATACAAACAACGATCCCTTCTTATCTTTTCTGGGTTTTTTAAACACTATAATGTGTCTAAAAAATCCTGCCTCTAATTTTGTTCTGGCTGACTTTCTTTTTTAAAATGATTTTTTTTTTGCCATCTCCAAATAGAATGCTTCCACCCAAACACATCACTGTTATATTGCCACTTGAGCAGAATAACATGAACAGAAATTTGAAACCACTTCTAAATTTTTCGTAAGAATAAACAGCCACAGAAACACGGATGGACCACTTTTTACCCTGAAATCCACTCATCAGCTTACCTTCTGTAACATTAAATGGTTTATATAAACAACAAATACATCCAAGTGACAAAAATCAAACCCCAACGCAGCCTCTTCCAAGCTTTCTTACGAGTACTCGCACTTAAGAAACAATTATATTGTCATTTACCAGAAAGGTTTAAAGATTCAATATTACGCGCAAGCCACAGTTAAAAAGTATCAACTTCAAAAAATCATTTGTAGAGATGCAATGCTTAATACTAGGCTCTGTTCTTGAATTCCTAAGCAGACTTCAAAAGGCACAGGGCTCCACTGCTTCTTGCGGGTCATCAGGTCTTCCCAACGCAGGGAAGACCACGCGTGTTCTCCATCCCTGTCTCTCAGCCTGTGCTGGGTCCCCTCTGACACCAGAAGCAGATGAATAGTATAAAAAGACATTTTCAACGCGACTATTTGAAATAAGTACATTTCCTTCTACCCAAACATTAAGATAAAGCTATGCTTAGTTCAGACAATTTTCCCCTAATTTAAGCAACAGCCTGTGTAAAGGCTCAAATCATCAAGATCCAACACTGATGTGACAAATGAACATTATCCTTCTTTCTTCAACATAAGAAAGATTGTCTTCCTAGAAGAGCATTAAACTGAACTATGCTTTCAACATTACATTCAACAAAAACTTGTTGCACATTATTTAAACTATAGTTTACATCACAGGAGTAGGTATTTGTGGAACAAGTCACAATCTTTGCAGCAAGGATGCACCGATGCATAAAAAAGCTGAAACACAACGTGTCTGTTCCAAGTGCAGTTTTGGCACCCAGGTCTTTACCACCAACTATCGTGAACGATGCACACAAGTATTCTTTACTACCTTTTAGTAACAGGCCTGCACAGAAATATTATACCTGCAAACACTACTCACAGATTGTCATAGAAATAAATTAATGTACTTTTAAGGTTCTGGAAAACATCTCCTGGTGTTTCACTACTTGCATTTTCTTCTAGATGTCAAAGCTCCCCCCTTTAAAGTCTGCCTGGGGACCAAATCTGGAGCATGGAAGCCCAGGAATTCTGCTGCTCTGCTCCTAAGCCCTGTTGCAGGGGTTAGCAGTGGAGCAGCACAAATCACCGCACACCCAGCATGTGGTCATTACTCAAACCTGGAATTCAACAGGGTTATAGGAGGGTAATTTGCACCATATTTGCTGTGTGCCCCTAATTTCTGTATCTGGGATTTTTTTTTTGGTCCTGCTGCCCTGAGAAAAGGCAAAGCCACCCATGTCCTGCAGACACTGCAGAGCAGAGCAGGTGGCTGCCTTCATACCCACAGCGAGCTTGAGGGGCTCCGGCCAGCCCCAGAAAGGTGGATTTAACTACAACTGCTCTTACTTTCCTACAACTGTGTTATCAGAAGAACGAAAGTGGCATTGAGTGGGATTTCAGAGTCAAAAGCCTCACGTAACGTGAAGTACTGAGGATTTGGAAAATTTCATGCTGTTCCGGCTTTGAAGCAAGTGGCGATACCAGCAGACCTCTGCGTGACTCACCATTTCTTTGAGAAAATGTGCTTCATACGCTGCACAGTGTGAAATACATGATTATTTTAATAATCCTAGCCACACATGAACATAACTTTGCTCAAAGACAAACTAGGAAACAAAACTAAATGTATTCAGGTGCTTATATTTTAATAATCCTAGCCACACATGAACATAACGTTGCTCAAAGACAAACTAGAAAACACAACTTCATGTATTCAGGTGCTTATAAACAGTGCCAGGACAATAATACAACAAGCACACTTCTGTGCAATACCGTAAAGCAAGGTTAGAACACATATAAAAAATAAAAATAAAAATACTCCTTAAAAGCATTTTATATCCAGAAGAATCAAAGCGCTGGAGAAATTAAGTCACAAACATGCCAGGGGAGAGCACTCATTCTTGCCTGCATATTTCCTAGTTCATTTGTGATGACCAGTGGAAGAAGAGAGGTCATTGTCCCTCTGTGCTCAGCACTGGTGAGGCCGCATCTTGAGAGTTGTGTTCAGGTTTGGTCACCTCAGTATATGAGAGATATCGAGGTGTTGGAGCGAGTGCAGAGGAGGGCAACAAAGCTGGTGAAGGGCCTG
>NW_009729306.1:0-29315 GCF_000703405.1 Apaloderma vittatum | reverse complement strand
GGTCAGACCCTGGAACAGACTGCCCAGGGAGGGGGTTGAGTCGCCATCCCTGGGTGTGTTCAAGTGTCGTTTAGATGGGCTGTTGGGTGATATGGTTTAGGGGTGACCTTGTAGTGTAGGGTCAATGGTTGGACTCGATGATCCCAAGGGTCTTTTCCAACCTGAATTGTTCTATGATTCTATGACCACATGGTCCTTTTTAGCAACAAGAAAAAAGGACGAATGGACAAATTGCCCTTCATGTGCAACTCCACAGCAGTATGGAAACCGCACACACTTATCTGAGAAGCGCTCCCTGTAAGACAATACCACAAGGCAATGATAAAAAACACACTAGAAGATGACTGGAAGAACAAACGGCAAGAAACGTGTGACTAAGCAATATTTTGTGGAAAGAACAGAATTTGCCTTTAACACCGATGTGCTAATGTTGTGTTTTTGTTCAGCAGACAGATGTTTAAAAACGTAAGTTAATCTAAGGAACATCCACTTCAGAGCTGCAGGTGGTTTTTCACGGCGTTGCCAGCAGGCCAAGGTTATCATGCAGCTGAAGAAAACAGCATTTGCTACTAAGCTTAACACTGAAGAGTTTTTCAAACATGGGTAAGTCCCAACATTTTGGAAAATGTGAAAGAAGACATCAGCTTCACACAAACAAAGCAATTGTTTGCCACAAAATAAACTAAGTACATTTAAAGGGGGAAAGGTCACCACCTGAAAGTCTCCAAACCATTCAACGCCCTTCTTGGCCAAGAATAGGCAACGCAGAGATAAAGGAGCCTCAGCTTTGCGATAACCGTTCCTGGCTACGACAATAAACCTTGGGTCGTTCCGATTTCAAAAGAATATTTCAAACTTTATGTTAGTCCACTAGAAATTTTGAGACTTCAGGTCATTTCCCACAGTACTTACGTTTTTAAACTTGAAAAAGTTCAAAATTAGTCTCAGTACTTCATATTTAGTTGTCTCACAAAGCTGCCAGCTCTTTGTCATTTTTAATTCTGTCTCCTCCTTTTTTATTTTTTTTTAATCAAATTAAGAATGGGCAAGTTATTAAATGAAATGCAAGCTGTTACCTCCATTAACATAACACAACAGGCATTCTCGTTTGCTGGAAAGTAGCTAGTCACTGCCTCTGGGCCGCTACAGGCTAGCTGAGGCTCTTTGAATAATGCCTGTGAAAAGAAGACTCAATTCTTCTGTTACAGGAGCCTTAGCATTACTTATTTTGAATTATTTGGGCATAGTTACAAATCACAGTATATAAATCAGAGAGTACCAGTACTAAGAGAGTCCCAGAATTGATCTATGAAACTATTTCACTGTGACTGCTCAAAAGCACAGTGTAACAGGCTTTTCGATACTTTCATAGCTCTTTTAATAAACACTGTTTTGTAATGAGATTATATGAAACTATCTAAATACAAAACAGTCCAAAGTCAGGGCTGCAAGATGTTTTTGGAAGCATTTTGACCAGAATTTTGCCACCTCGAAGCCAAGCAGTCACATCATTCCTCCTCCAAACAGCCCTTCTAACGCGGCACAGAACAGGAAACTGCAAGTAGTGTCTCAGAGGTAACTACCACAAATCCAAACATGGGAGCAAATCAGGATCGCTCAATTCCCACCAAATTAAGTAAGAAACATGCACAGCCAGGCCTAGTGGGCTGCAAGCAAGAAAGGAACTGCCAGCCAGAAAGTGGAAATACTCTGGAATTTGTTGCAAAATTTTCAGTGGAGAAGCACCACTGTTTGCATTTTCAAAAGTACATGGAACTTGCACAAAACTTCTCTCGTTCTTTTTCCAAGGGAAACTGATAATTCGCAGATCACGCTTTCTGTTTAAAAGTCCTGAGCCTGGGGTTGCTCATAAATCTGAGTGCTTTTCATCCAGTCTCATGAGCTCTGCTCACCTTATTGCCCTGGGCCTCAGTCCTTCTCTAGAAGACAGCCCTACAAAAATAATTCAAAAAGAGCTGTCTAACACCGCATGGTGCACGTCTTGGACTACTGGTTCATTGTGACACGCCTCTGTGGAAGGCTCACAATACCAAGCAGGGCACAACAGCAGCACACAAAAACTCCTGTAGGCTCTGAAGAACAAAGAGCCATCTCTGCAAGGTCTCTTGCAAAAGAGAACTGCTCAGGAGCAACCACCATCCCCTTGTGCAGTTCATTTAATTTGAAATCACAAGATGGCACAAGGAGGAGGAGTCAAGCACAAGTTGTTCTTCAGGCTTTTTTGACACCAGAGAGTGGACAGAAAACAGCAGTGAGAGTGAATACCAGTGCTGAGTGTCGGTTACTGGAAGAGAGCTTGAGCCTTACTTAACAGCTAATGCTGTAAAACGTAACTTACTAAGTCTACAGGCGGCAAAACAGAAGTCAAGCTGAAGTTCTGGGAGAAACACTACTCAGTTTGTCCTCTAAGAGTAAGAGCCTGCCTGGAAGCTCCCGTGGTGCTGGCAGTCTCGCCCATCTTCCCACCCGCAGCACCCATCCACGCTGCGGCGGGAGACAGCTCCCTATCAGATCTGCAGCTGCTGAGGAGCGCCAGGGGAAGCCCTGAGGCCGCCCAGCAGATGCTCACCTCGCAAGCTGCTTTCTCTGCTTAGTTCCAATCCCTGGAAGAGGCC
Source organism: Apaloderma vittatum (assembly GCF_000703405.1). Taxonomy (NCBI): domain Eukaryota; kingdom Metazoa; phylum Chordata; class Aves; order Trogoniformes; family Trogonidae; genus Apaloderma; species Apaloderma vittatum. Next base: position 26,679 of record NW_009729306.1, on the reverse strand, counting down.
GCGTCGGCAACAAGGACTGCTCCCCACTGGCATCGCCTCCATCCCTGCAGCTACAGACTCTGGTGTGTATTTTACATTAAAAAAAAAAATAAATCATTTTCTACTAAAATTTTTTAATGGTCCCTTTAAAAAGAAAAACAGAAATTAAGAAAAAAGAGCACAATACATCTCTCCTGCTCAAAACAGAATCTGCAATATGTAATAAATTAAAACAGCATTGCAACATCACCCTAAATCCAGTTCAACAAGAACATCCCTTCTTGCTCTCTGCCCAATCACTTACTTACCACCAGTAGTAGTCAGGTTCCCAGTTAAGCATTCAGAAAAAAGCACTGCCTCCTATTCCTTTATTGCATTTGTAGGGAAGAAGTTCTACAGCAGTAGAAAAATTGTGCTAACGCATACATCTACGAAATGAGCATCTACGAAATGAGGTGCAACCGTAAATGTAAGATCACACCTAGCTTGAACATGAAAAGATGGCTTTGAGATTATTAAATCACTTTTCGTAGGTACACGAATCTTTAGTCACCAACAATTCTAGTCATATGTTGCAAATGCTGCGTCAGCTTCATTTCTAGAAACCTACTGCAGCCACTCTCATCACGCTATTGACCCATCTGCAGATCCGCTTCAGTTCAATCCATTGCTGGAAATTCCAATCAGTACTCCAGCAGGTTGGACACTGAAACAATAAAACTTGTCGTGCAGCTGCATTTTGGTCTTTTCATCTACAGACACACCTCACTACAAAATACCACATGTTCCATGATTTGCACGCACTATAGAAAATTGTTACGGAAAATTCACTGATCTCAGCACAGAATTTATTTGCCTGCTACCACCAGACTGATGATAAAACTAAGGCTATTTTACTTGCTTGTCAAAAATTAGCTGGTCTCACCAGCAAAAAGTGTGCAAACGGTTCAGAAAGCTGGCAGCAATCAGGACGTGTGTAATAAAATACTCAGATTTACAGCAAAACCAATTACTTAAATACTTCTGCCCGTTTTACTGTTTATTGAGCTACGTATAACCTGAGGAAAGTGAACAGGCTCAAGCGTTCCTGTCAAGTAACACGGTGCAGTTGGCAGCAGGAGGGTGTGAAGCGGTCTGACGAAAATCCAACAGGTAGATTCCAAAAAAACTCACAGCTATTGCATTATGAATTCATGAAAGTCTGAAGAAAATAATAATTTTAGCAACTCTAAAGCTAAAAACTAGGAATACCAGACTTGTGTGTTATGAAGGTGCTTTATCACTGCAGCTAATGTATATATTTCCATTTCAGACACTGAAATCTTGGGTAGTAACAGAAATTACTATATATATACACCATCCTTTAGTCCAGGTTGACATGTCCCACCCAAAAGCATCTGCCTCCAGGGTTTGGGACAAGAAGTTTCATGCTTCAAAATCACAGCAGGAGAGAGACCAAGCTTGGAAAATACACAAGAAAAAAAAAGGAGAGATGCTGAGAAAAAGAGTTCCCTACAAAAAAAAAAAGGAAGTCAGATAAATTCTAAAGCCAATGCCCCTCCCTAAAAGTTTGTACTAAAATTAAAAAGTAAAATGCATTTCCAAAAGCCTTCTTAAAAGTGTAATGTTGAGTAAGCACAAAGAATAAATCCTATTTTTCCCTTACAGGAAGATGAGTTACAAGAGCATTCTCTCTTTCAGCCTGCTCCAACATCGCCCAATTTGAATACATACCGACACCCAATAATGTGACATCACACATATAGGGTCATTTCCAAGGAAGTCTGTCAATTTTTATAAAAAGAAAATTAATATGGTCTAATCTATATCTAAAAAAAGTAAACTAAAAATCAACATTTAAATAATGTCTAAAACACCACTTGTTGTACAGCTGGAATTGAACGAGGTTCTGAAGCTGGACACCAGTATCATTGGTCCGGAACACGATTTGACACATTTCCAACATTCCTAACTTTTATTAGTAAACTTAAGGTAAACTTCTATAAATTTGGAGACTGAAATTTTAAAACTTAGAGCCTAGGTTTTAAGACCAGCTCTGATGCAGAGAAATTGAGAGTATTTTTTTTTTTTTTCCCCACTCACTGTCACCCTTTAAAATACTTTTGGAAGATCAGTCCCGACAGGACTGTAACAGCCTACAGACCTATGAGCCATGCTCACGAACAAGGATTACATTAATAAGGTTTCCAGTCCTTTTACACACAACGATTTAATTTGCATGATGCTTACTCTTTGAGAAATGCAGGTGACTGGAACACCTAACCTGTGCACAGAGAGGCACAATAGCTTTGCTTAAAAACTATTGAGGAAACTTCTACCAAGTAACTCTTCTGCAGAATCCCCTGGCAATGTGCTTGCATAACACAAGAAATGCACAGTTAGGGGGGGGGAAAAAAAAAAGAAGATAAAAGACTTCTCTATCATTTTTCCACCAGACAAGTTCACACTGGAGCAAAATGAGAAACTACCATTCCTACAACAGATGCTGAATAGTCTCAACAGGTCTTAAATCTCTAAGGATGTCATAAAAAACCAAAAAAAGCCAATTGAGCAAGGCAGTAATTTTAATTCAGCTGCATCAGACAGTGCAGGCTTTAGCTATAGGAGAGAATCTGAGTTTTTCCAGCAAGCAAAATCTTTTTATGAAGTAAAAAAACCAAATACATCAATAATAGGATTTCCTTTCTTGAGAAAGCAACATTTCAAGAGTCCTTGAACAACTAGGAACGTGGCTTTGCCAAAAAAGCTCCAGCTGGCAGCAGCTGTGCCATCTGAGGGCACGGCCATGTGGAGCTGACATGTGGTAGCTCTCTGCTACCCACTGGTACCACCAAGTGGGACCCCACCTACTCCTTCATACCTCTGTCCCTGCACAATTTGCAGTGAAACAGTCACTGTCGACAGTTTAATAAACCAGACTGCTATTCCAAACCCGAGAAGAAATAAAAGACACGCTGAAAGACGACAAGGCAGGCAGACACGCACTTTCAAAAGGCCACCACATGCTCAGAGGAGCTTTTTTCCCCTATTGTGTTCTCTGAACACAACACAGTCAGAGAACTGAACGCAGATGCACGAATGACATTTGGGGGTGACTGGCTCCATCCAGGAGGCACACGATGAGGCAATCCCACATACGCTGCTCCCACAGTGATGGCTTTCCTGAGCAACAGGACTGCCCAAGAGCACAGCATGTTTGCTCTCAGAAATACTACTCCTGGGCGTGAGGAACTCATCCAGATGGTTTCAAAATTGGCCAGTAAACAACATTACAATATTCAATTTGGAAGCTCATGCTCCCCCTAACTAGAAAGCCTCAGAAGAAACCAACTCAGTAACCTGGTGGTTCCCTACCTGGAGTACCAGTGGGAGTTACCTGCGTGTGCCTAGCACGTTGCAGGAAAGAGGGAACTCAACTACTTTCATAAACAAAACTAGCAGAGAGCACTTTTCTACATAACAGAAAGCCAGGAATAATTAATTAAAATAACAGAAATAATTCCGAGTTCTCAGCAAGCCAACTTCTGATCTGCAGATAACCATGGTAACTGTCCAGACAAAAGTATCATTTTTCAAGAAAGTTCTCAGCTAAGGTAATCTTGAACCCAAAACACTCATTTTATTGTATCCTTGAGCGTCATAGTACCATAGACTGGCCTAGGCTGGAAGGGACCTTAGAGATCATCTAGTCCAACCTCCCTGTCATGGGCAGGGACGCCACCTCTCGACTAGACCAGGCAACACATGGGGACCGAGCGGGGATCGAACTCACAATCTCGATGTTGGTCATTGTTGTCAGCACCACGCTCAAACCACTGAGCTAACGTGTGCTGTGTCCTACCTCTGTTAACCTGATGACCACTATTTTGCAGCTTCACACCCATTACACATGGTTTGCATTTATTTGTACGTATGGACACCCACCAACATACACAAGCAAAATCCTGAATTGCCATTATTCTAGTACAGGCCCCAAGGAGGGAAAGTAAGCAAATTCAGTTGAAAGATCTTATTTCATTTTTATTTTTCCCCCTCCTTAATTCTTCGAAACAATCCCGGTGCTCCATCCTAAAGAAGTGGTTCGTCTCGCTGAAAACTCTCGGTTACGCTGTGAACCCGTGCCAGCTGCAAATCACTCCAACTGCCCTGGCACCACCATTTAAAGTCATTTTCCATTTAAGGAGTCTCACATCAGCGCCAGCGCAGCCTTTCATTACCCATCCCACTTAATACCCACAATCTCTCCGCAGCTCGCTGGGCTCGGTCTCCACTGACCGAGCAACACACGGAGACTGATGTGCGGATTATTGGGATTCCTAATGCCTTTCCTCCCCGCTGGCTGAGCGCTTGGCAGCCTGCCTGACCCGCAACACGTGTGGGTTTGTCAGCCCTAATGCTCTGTGTCATCTGGAGAGTCTCAGGACGAAGCAGCGCTCAGCCGCACGGCAAGAGCCAACAGCTCCAACAACTTCCAGCGGCGGTGGGTAAAGAGGTACAGGAGTGGATGTTTGCTACAGCTCACCTTCCGAAAGGTAAATACGCAAGGGAAGAGCAACAGAATTCATCTCAATCCTCTAACCGGAGGCTGGAGCGTCAACACAGGGCTTTCCCTGTACAAAACATCCGTCCTCACTTGATTGTTGTCTTGCAATGACTCAAAATCTGCCCATCAGGACTCTGGATTTGAGTAACTCCTCTTTCACATATCCTACCTTCTGTTAACTAAGTAAGATAGTGAAAATTCAGAGATATGGGCTCAAAAATGAGTTGTGACTCATTCAATCAAATCAGTTGTCACTCGTCAACTTAAGAGGTTGCTATTAAACCATGCCTACGCCCAGCATTTAGGCAGGGCAGGAAGAAACGAGGCTTGGGCATTTTTCTACATAAAAGATATTCCGAGCTATTGTCAAGTGTGAGGCAATACATCAGCCCCGTAAACCCCGCTGTAAATTCTCACAGGATGAGCAGACAAAAGGAAATACCACGCAACGTACAGACAGCAAATAAATGCAAATTTAACATCACGTCTAAGTAAAAAGTGTAATGAAAGTGAAACTGGTTTGTAGATGAATGAAATACAGAAGCTGGCGGAGATCTTACTTGGAAATGAAAGAAAAGAATACGCCGAACACAGCTGAAGTTTCACTTCCTCAATACGATAAAACATAACAGAAAGCTCAGGCACATCCTCTATAATCTTCTCAGTCAACACATGCTGTCCACGCACACCGAGATTTTTTTCTTTACATCAAATGTTAGATCACAGATTTTTCATTAATTATCTGAGCAAGGATAAAGACTACCAACTATAACACTACCTACAGGGATTTTCAGACAATGTATTACAAACTTATTTTTTCTGTTCATAAACCCTAATTATTTTATAATAGCAAAGAACTGAAGGAAAGTCTTGAAGAGCACTACTAAGCAGTCCAGCCACGTTGGGTTTGGTTCTGGCTTAAGCATGTCATCCAGCTCTTGGCATCACAACATCCAAGCACCTCAACCTCCAGCGTATTTATCAAGACACCCCTTGGTTACATTTATTTCCATTTAACTATGGGGAAACTCTGACAAACAGTGAGTTGCTCGCTTGAGGATGACTAGAGCAGAAGTAAAACAAATGAAGATTTTTCTGAGCCCTGGGACTACACCACACTGGCGACACGCATCTACCAGATGAGAGATATTACTCGCTTCTAGAGACTTGCAAAAATGCCTCAGTGAGATTCTACTATGTCATGTTGCTTCCTCCTCTAATTTCTTCCTGGATTTGTGCAGCTAACTGCTCATCACCAGAATTTCCAAGTTAGAGCAAGCTGAAAACAGAACCTTGTTTTTACTCAAACGCATTGCGGAAAACAGCGGGGACCAAGTTGAGCAACCACTTCCTAAGGAGTTCGTATCCTCGCTCTGCACAAAAACTGGGGAGTGAAAGGAGCAAAAGCTTTTGGGGCTAGCACAACTCTGTGAGCAATTACACCCATTCAAACCATCCAGAGAAAAAAAACCAGAAAATATCTGCTCATCATCACCTCTTTCCAGAGTCTCTAGGGTCATTTGCAGCACCAGCCAAGTGCCAGGATTCAAATCAACCCAAAACTGCCCCGCTTGCCTGCACAGCTCCCGCCTGCTCCTGCCCCCAGCTTTTCAAACCCCTCATTCCCCCTCACCAGCTTCCCACACAGCCACGAAGCCAAGGGGGTCACCACCAGCGCAGCAGTAGCTCCAGCACTCATGGCAAGCACTGAAACCCCAAGTATTTGCATCCCGACCTGGAACTCCAAAAGTCTATCTTCAGAGGCTGAGTGGTAACACACACGCTTAAATTCACTACCTGCAAAGTTACTGCTGCTAGAAGACATGGGGGTACGCAAGGCAGGAAAGGTTGAAGCAACCACCTTAATGCTGCAATAACGCAACTGCTCGCTTTTCAAATAAGTTTCCTCAGAAGAAACTGAGAGCAATCAAACAACACAGAAAAACACATGGAAATTATCATTATGGCACGAAAAAACAAAAGCAGAAAAGCTTTCATGTGCCTTCTTTTAACACAAGTCTAATTTTGAAACAGCTGCTTCACTAAGTCAAGCCCACGCCCCGAGGCAGGGGCTAGCTTTGGTTTTGTTTCTGTTTATTTCACAGTTTCCCTGTTTATTCAGCTTCTTTCCTCTCCCAGTGGCAGCCGGGGCAGCACAGGGCAAGTGGCTTCATCCAAAACCAACAAGCAGTCCTTGACCCCAGCAGGCAGTCCGTGCTGCTCTTCCAAACCCAGGTAGCTAGGGCCTTCTGAAACTTGGAAGGAGCTTCAAGTCTTTTCGAAAGGAAAAGGCAGCAAATCGCCCCAGAGTTTGCTTGAAAAAAATCCCTCCAAGCGTCATATTAAGCTGAAAGGAGGTAGCAAAGGTGAAGAGGGAAGAACTACACAGTCTAAGCTCGATGTAGCTTAAATGCTACTTACACAACTGTTAAAAAGAGAGTCTCTGCCCCTTCCCAGGAGGCTGAAACATCTTTCCTGGAGATGCTACTACGGTCAGCACAGGCTTGGGAAGCGTCAGACTGCTCTGCTTACAGACAAATACGCTTTGGTGCTGTCTCAGACGATCCATCCTACGCTGAAGTTTAACTTCAGTGATCCCAGTGCCACCATCTTCAAGCAAACAACTTCTGCCTTAGGCACACAAAGGACTGAGTTACTGCAGGACTGGGTAACCACGTGAGGCTTTTAAACAGATTTGTAGCAGGAGACCTGGATATTGAACATTCCTTGCAAGCAGGTATGCTCCTTCTGGCAACAGCAGAGCTCTTCTACAGAGATTTCCACAGAACGCCAGCATTTTGACAGAGCTCAAGTCTTGCTCTACTTCCTTTGGGAATGGTGTGCTTGCATTAAGGTGTAAATCCAGGTGTAAAGTTCTCCCAACTGTCAGGAATTGTTCTACAGCCACATGTGCATTCACTGTGCAGATCCAATTTCAGTCTGAACAAGACTTTTCCATCACCATACTGCACCAAGAGTCCCCCTACTCCTCTTGAGGAAGGGTCTTCGCAGTAGCAGCCAAAACAAGAGTTGCAGCCAAACTGACTCCCACCAAAGCATCCGATAAAAGAAGTCACCAAGAGAAGGTCTCTCTCAGAGAAGTGGATTTTTAATTTAAACAGATGTTGTCTCTTAAGGGCTGCCGTTTCGATGGCTGGCATGGAGTGCCACAAATACCTGCCAATAAGCTTATAAAAAGAACTTTGAATCATCAAGCCTAACGAAGCTGGCCCACTAAGGAGCGGCAGACAAAGCACGCCCACGCACAGCACCCACTGCAAAAGCAGGACCCACGTCTTTCCCAAACTATTTCTTCACTGCTTCAAAAGCAAGTAAAACCACCACAGAAGCTTCACACGAACAATCATCCACCACTTTTATAACACAGGTTCCAGGAATAAAATCTTTTCTGGTATTTCTTCTTCTCTGGTTGGTTTTTTTTCCCCCCCCTTTGTATCAGCAAGAACTTTGGGTCATTTTTCCCCCTCTGGCCCATTCACAGGAGAAAAATCACTTGCTTAACACCAAGTCTGAGGGGTTTTTTTCAGAATTTTACAGACAAATGAAGTAAAGTTCTCCGTGCAGTTCAAGTATGTCAATCCTACACGTACACATCCTCCCCACCCTACACAGGTGCACAAACAACTCGCCTGGGTTACAAGTGCTCAGGGATGAGTAAACCTTTTGGATGCTGCAATACCTATACAACAACATTTTACAGAAAGCAGTCATCTTAAATTCACGCTCACCTAAACCTGCCCCTCCTTTTCAAAACTCTCAGGAGTAGCCTGAGCAGGTCAGGATCATCCCTGATGCCTTGGGATAGAGACAAGGGCAGAACACTAGCGGGCAAACACACCTGGAAAAGTAAAAGACACTGAAAGAGCCTAAGAATAAGTCACACCTGCCTGCCCACTGAAGTACAGTAATTACAGAGAATAATTGAATGACTGCTTTCCTTTCTCAGAGAGGTGCAGGTAAGAGGTAGGGGTCTCCTCAAACCTCAGAGGCAAGAATCACACGCTGCGACAATTAGCAGCTTCGTTTTAAGTCTCTTTTGCTCAAGTGAATAACTCCTCCACTCAGACATACCACACGAAACAACCTTTCTGAACTAACTAAATAAATATATTCAAGGCACACAGCTAAAACCTGTCGGGAAGCAGCGGAGACCGAGTCTCGCCAGCCCTGGCCGCATACACCTAAGGTGCGAAGGGGAAACGAGGGCTCCTGCGCCCGCCTACAAGCCCCCAGCAATACTCTGCTGCATCAACTCCTGCTTTTTTAAAACCAGATTCTCATGGAAATTCAAAAACAAGACCACGCACCAACCTGCCGAGGAAAAGGAGAGATGTCTACAAAATGAGTTCTCTGAGGACATGCACAGACATGTGAGAAAGGACCTAGAACTTCGTGTAAGCAGTAAATCCTTAAATGAGATGTGGTGAAGCAAGGTATGGAGAGATTTCATGGAAGATATTGTTTACTAGACTACTCCAGAGAAAATACATTTCAATTTAACAGGCCTATGTGGATTTTATTCACCACACAGTCTGTCCACTTGATCTCCATTTCTCCGAATCAGATGCATGGTGGGAATTGAACTTCTTTGTGCAAACAGGTGTGAAAATTTGTTGGAGTTGCACACAGTTCTGCCTTAACTCTGTTACAAACACATTTCATTAAAACCTCTCCATTAAAATATCTCAGTTGTGGGATTTATTTTGTGCCACTTACTGCCTGAATTTTTTTTAAAAAAAAAACCACTTTTTTTTTCTGTAATACACTTTACAGAGTGGCTGAAAAGAGACTGCTTGCATAACAAGTATTATGCAATTTCCCAAATAAATAATACTCTTATAGGGGGGAAGATTACAAAGTCCCGAAGACTTTCAAGGTTGCAGATTTGGCTTTAAAAGCAAAGAGCCTGTAAAAATGGCATACTGTCCCAAATAATCCTGATAACTATCAACATCACCTCAGCACCCAAAGATCCTATCAGGAATAGTGCCCCGCTGTGCATTAACAAAGGACAATCTGGCAAAATCCAGAGTATAAAAATACACAATTTACCACCACAGTACCTTCTCTCAAGAAGGTAAAGAGGCTGACATCAGTTTAAAAAAAAAAAAAAAAAACAACAACAACCAAACAAAAAAAACACTTAACAACTAGGAAGGATACAGGTATTCTTATAAAGCTGTGCTTTTGGCTTCTTCTAGTCCTAAGATGGTTTATTAAATAATAAAAAAACCAAAACAAACAAAAAACCAAACAACAACCCACCACAATCTCAAAAATTAAACTTGACTAGCCACGTTCAACCCAGAGTACTTTGCCCGCGCTAATAGAGCAGCAGAGTATCTCACACGGAAAACTCACCCTCAGAAAAAAGCCCAACAAAATACCACACAACTGAGTGATCATCACGGAGACGTTTAAAAAACAAGCAGCCTTCTCACAGAGAAAAATAAAAGAGCAAAGGATTGGCAAACAGACACCAGTGCCCACCAGTCCCTTTCCTTCAAATTTTGACAAGTAACATTCACATGCCTGAAAAAAAAACGCTTTAATTTTTTGTGCTTTTATAGTTCAGCCTTTCCCCTCCACTGGTGTTTCTCTACCCCGACTCAGCCCTCAGCACTGGGGGCCCTGGCATGTTCCAGCCAAAGCTGACACCAACCCTGTTCTGGAAGAAGAAAGTCCACGCGCATGAACTCCTGCATGGGACAGGAATTCCCACCCAGTGCACAACCACAGCTTTGTATTTGCACTGGAAACAGGGTGAAAGTGAAAACGTGATTTAGTACGTAAAAGAAGCCCCTATTAGCATAAAATCATTTTCATTGAGAATTGAAGAAGTCTACTGTGAGTTTCAGATCCTGGGAGATTTTCATCAACAACTTCAACTGGGTATCAGGGAGCAGAGAAGAGGGACATCAAGTTTTGCAAAGGCAGCATCCACCCTGCCAGAAACTACAGACATAAATTACATTCTCACAACTGAGCTAATCAGCCACGTTCCAAGCATAAGCTGCATTTATCTCCTCAGAACAGCAGACTTTTTTCTTAATTATCCAAGGTCAGTGGCAGGGAATATTGAGCAAACTGACACTCAGGGAAGCAATGTAGATAGAAGCCTGGAGAGCAGGCAGCCTGACGTTTGCTTAACAGTAGCACTGCATTTTGATATAAAGTTGCTCCTTGTAGACATGGGAATTAACTTCTAATTAATCACTGATCAACACAGTTGATAAGGTACCTTTTTAGAAACAGAAATACTAAGTTCTGTATCAGTATAATTCACTCTCTTTCATAGAATCATCTAGGTTGGAAAAGACCTTTAAGATCATTGAGTCTAACCACAAATCTAACACTGTCAAGCCCACTGCTAAACCCTGTCCTTAAGCATCACATCTCTGTGTCACTTAGGAAGAAAAACATATTTAAAATGTATCCGAGTTTAAGAAAACTGGAGCACCCAGTCGGCCACAGGAATAATAACACGAATTTTTGTATCAAACTCAACCAGAATTACAGCAACACCTCAGAATTTTGATCACCATCTCTGTGTGCTCGAGACACCCACAGAAGTTAATAGAAAACTTGAAACCATTACACCTCCAGTTCAAGACCCACAGAACAGGAGGGTCTCGGGCGCACAGTCTCATCCACTGCATTGCTCAGATAAACTGCTCTTCCAGACAGGTTTGAGCTTGTCACAAAACTACTTTGGAAATTTCACTATTTCAGCTTCCCTAAAAGCACAAGTCATAAAGACCTGACAGAGTTTTACTAGTACTGTATAACAGAAAGCTACTGCATAATTTCACAGAAGTTTCTGTTCAAAAACGCAATGACAAAAATGCAAATTATTCTCATGAGCTGAAAAGTCATTTCACGTAGGATCCATAATTGCACCACAGTTACAGATCTTTGCAATCATAGAAGCAAAGAAGAGCTCCAAACAGCCCAAGGTGAGCAGGACTTTTGGTTTGACCGTGTCCTGATGCTAAAGATATCAAAGGAAAAAGAGGACGGAAGGTGAAAGGCGCAGAAAGGTGCTTCCATACTTCTCGAGATGGAACCAGCACGGACAGTTCTGTAAGGGCGGCAGGAAGAAACGCATCATCCTTTGAATGTGTGGTGGTTTCAGGCCCTGACTGCATGGGGCTGTATTTCTTTCCAAGTTACATTCTAGCTTCCTAAGCTTGTTGATGACATTATGTAACTATTAATTACACCGCTGTTCTGCATGCTTTTAACTGCAATGATTCAAACTGCTTCCAGTAGCTCACTAATCCAAAGTACAACCCTCTTGACAGCAGCTGACAGATTCAGAGTATTCAGTTGTAGCTGAAAGGAAGAAAAATCAAAACCCTCATCTGTCCAATGAAAAAACAGCCGATATTCCTGCCGATCCGACTCACAGCTCAGTCAGGGGCTGGGACACGCTGCCGACAGCCCTCCAAGCCTTGTACTAACACACTAAGCTGCTCTCTCAGCCCAACGAACAGCAGACAAGGAGCAGCCCAGATCTACAGCGCGGTAAAACACAGAATGTGGCTGAAACGCAGAGAAGAACGGTATGCCAGGCTTTTTTTTTCTGGCAGCCTGATGCAATGCCATCTCGGGGCTTTTCCATCCTTCTGGTGGCACAGCTGGATCCCAGCTACTCCAAAAGGCAATTCCCAAAACTCCCAACTGCGAATCTTATACTGTGCTTCGATACTGTATTTTTGTATTACTTTTTGATAAGTATTGGTAAAGTGTTTCCCTATTTATACACAAAAACTTCCCACGCACCCAGCACCACACGACCAGCTCTGAGAAGCAGTGGGAATGGGGCTGTGCTACCACAGCAAAGGAACATTTCTTCTTGAAGCTCCAAGAGAAAACGGAAAACTGGGTCTCTTTTGCATCTTCCTTATCACAGGCACGGGAAGGTTTCAGCCCGCAGCTACCAGCCCTTCTCCTTGGCGGTGTGCTCTGCCTTCGTCCTCCCCATTCGCTCTGCCGGCGCCAACCTTCCTTGCAAGCTCCGACACAGATCTACAAGCATTATTTATCCTCTTGCTAAGTCATGCAGTGGGATAATTACTTAACTATTGTAATGATATTTCGCAATGGCTGTACTCTATTATTCTAATTGATTTTCACGGGATTGCTTTTGTTGCCCGTTCTGAGCACAAGAAGCTATTCTGGTGGAGTACAAAAAGTGAAGTTTCACATTCATTTCAAGCCTATGAGCTGGATGTCAAAATTAATTTTTCAGGAGAATACCAATGTATTTTTAATTAAAACAATATTGATATATTACTCAGATTTTTGTCATCTCTTCTAAAAACCACTACAGACATGTCTTTTTCATCAATCTAATAAAATATAGAAAATAGTTATTAACTATTTGTAGGTGTTAATCACAACGTTTTTTCCTTCCAATAGGATGTTGTTTTCCTTGTAAGACTTCAGTTAGCATCATTACTGAATATTTGAAAGGTGAGATCTGCAACATTTTTATTTACCAACTGATAGCTTAAAGTCAAAGTGCATTTGTATGCCTTGCTTAACACCACATTAAATTTTACTAAGATAAATGCTCAGCTAAGGACTTGGAGAACTGTTAAAGTAAGCCACTGAATAAAATCATTCCTTTCCATATACTCCACATGATCTAAGCTACACAGCAGAGCAGCCCAATTAAACAATTATGTATGTCTCCCTGCCCCCAGGATATTCTTCAGGCTACGCATGATTTAAGATGTACTTGCAACAGTTTTGTGAAGCGATGAATAGGGTTTCAAAAGACACAATAGTCCCCGTAGTTCTAAACTGATAAGAAACTTTCTCTGCCTCAAGCCAGAAACTTTTCCAAGAGGGACCTTACTTTAAAAGCTGCTAATGATAGTACTCTAGGCTAAAGCAGGGAGGACGAGCAGTAACCGCTGACAATCGAGCAGTAACTACTGACAATCGACCTGTCTTACCTAGCAACTGCTGGCTACGGAAGCAAAGGCATGGATACAACTCCAGGGAGAAGGAATAAAGTATTTTTGATCCAAGCGAGCACACGGGTACGTGAGGACTAGCATACTTGTATGTTAACATCAAATCCAAAAATTTTATGCAATTGGCAGTAGAAAGGCTAAACTTGAGACAGACAAGACTGAGAGCCACAGCCCTGCAAAACTTGGTGAATATAGTGGACTTTCTGCGTATTTTCTTTCTTTTTTGCATAAAAGTGAGAAAAAGTTTGGTCACCATCTATGACACTTCCTTTAAAAAAAACTAGCAGACTGATAAAACTGTCAGTCTCAGCCTCTGTTCAAACTTTAGAAGCTTCAGGATGACCGAGAGCAACGGGTGGTCTGAGGAATCCTCTGCTTAGACAGACACAGTTCTTCTCAAGTCTCATTCAGGGCTTTATACAACGCACTTCTCAACTCTTTTTTATCTACTAAAAACATCTCCCTGGGAAAAGAATAGCCTTGGAACAAAGCAAGATTACAAAAGATAACCGTGTTAAGTTTTATGTCAACTTACTCCCTCTCTTATCGACGCATTCCCGTCCTGGAGGCCTGATCCAGCCGTCGCAGCTGACAACAAAGTGCCGCACCGACTTCTGCAGCCTCCGGACACGATTCAGAAAAATCGATGCAAAGAGCAAAAGCATCAACTACCTGTCGAAGTAAGATGGAACTGCAAACGCTAGCACACTCAGAAATAAAGCAACCAACTGCTATTAAACTAATTTCTTAGTGCAGCGTCTATATTCCCACACCCATGACTAAGTAAACCTGTTCCTTACACTATATGCCTTTGTGTAAAGGAAAACAAAAAATACCATTCATGCCTGCAATAGCCTTTTAAAAACAAGTGTAGTACACAGCTTTGAATTCAGAGTGCCAGTGGGAAAGGCAGTCTGGCTTACAACACAAAAAACAAAATAAACCCGAACTACTACTCGGTGTTACACCTCACTCTCTCTGCATGTTAGGAAAATCCCTGATAACTGGCACAGAATTCTAACAGGTACCTTATCACGGGCCGTTTTACACCACTTGCTTGACATGCCTGGCTGTTGGCAGACGTGATGCCTCTTTCAAGCACAAGCGGTCCTCACATTTTACGTCTTTACAAACGGCAGACACTGAACATGAAGGAGTGACATCCCGCGCATTTGCAGCTTAGCTAAGAGGCGTAGAGGCACGATGTCCCACTGCCCTGCTTGTTGATTTTTGTATCGATTGGTTATTTTGTAAGTGGAAAAAAAAAATGGCATCCCCTTCAAGGGATAATTTTATTTAGCAAAGTTTCACTTTGCTTCTTGGAATGCTGGCTGAATCAACAGTGACTCTCAGCACAGCAGCATAAATTCCCAGCGCACATTTTTACATTCCCAGCTTATGCTTCCTGGGAGCCTTACTGAACCCTTCACAGGTCTAAACTTCTGAATGCAAATGCGTGGTCCCAGCTTGCAGAGGCACCGCAAAACTGTCACTGCAAATAAGTCATTTAACAAACCTCAAAATGTCACAGTTTGAGCTCTGGTTTTACAGACTGTCCCTGTGGATAGCCCCGCAGTCCCACGGACACTAACAACGCATGTGTCTCAGGTGTATTACATCTTGACCTAGAAGCTAAGCAACTTAAAACTAACTTGAGTCACATCCGGTAATAAGTACTTCTAATTAATGACTCTTAATTGCTGCCAGAGTACTGTATTCCCACACCCACGATTAAGCACGTTCCTTACCCTGCTAACCCATGTGTAGAATTGCACAACTCTAACAATCCCAGGCCTTTAGCACCCATGCAGCGTGCGGCTGTGCCATTCCCCCGGTGCCGCAGGAGCAAAGACATCGTGGTACGGGACGGCGAAACGAAGGGTAAGAAGCCCACCCACCACGCTAGCCCAGCAGTCCTCATCGTTTGCGTTCTTGCTGCCCTTGCTCCTAATTTTCAACAATTATCTACACAGTCCAGAGAAAGGATGATAAATATTGCTTTTCAAGTCTGGTCTCGTGTGCAGTTTTTGAGAAGACACTTAAGGATTTTGAAGAATTTTCTGAAAATTAACTTAACCTCCTCTAAGTGATGGGTGGTAGGGACTTGTTACTGCATTTGCTTTACAGACAGGTGAAGCTATGCACGAGTTACCTAACTGCCCAGAGGCACAGTGAGTTATAAAAAGAGGGGGGAAAAAAACCCCAAAATCCCAACACGCAGTGCCCTGGGTGGCCCTCGGACAAGCCACCCACCATCACTGCCACGTGCTTTGTCTTTTGTTTTGACAGGAACCCAGCACTATTAGAGTAATTTCTGCAACCCACCAGCTTCACTTTAACACTTCTCTGATTAAGACACAGGGTCCTTCGAATCCCATGCTGGCATCAGGCAGCTGCCAGTCTTTCCTACAAAAGTCCACCTACTTGTGCGTAAATCCAATAAAATCCACATCACTGCCCTAAAACAATTCACCATTTCTTATGACGGGCAGTTTCACGCTGAACTGGAAACGTTTCCTAGAGCTTATTAAATATTTTTGTTAAATTGATCCACACCCGTGACTGTTACAGAGAACAAATGAAAGTGGGTTTGTTTCTCCATAAAGCACCTGTAATAACTGAGCAGCAGCAGCGAATTCGGCACCAAGCAGAGCTTTCTCACCCTATTAGCATGACAGAGGAAAGCCTCCCCTTTTGCTGCTAATGATGTGCTCTACCCTGTGTGCCCAGGAGACAAATGACTGCACTGGCTGATTGACTCCTCACAGGGCCATCGTCCATCACTGTATTGCCTCTCCTACTGAAATCTCTTCTCAGGAAGAGAAAGGGCTCAGTACCCCTTCCGAAAGAAAACAACAGTGAAAGCACTTTCAGAATAAGAGCTCCAAGATATATAATTAGAGCCTCAGGAAACGCACATTTCCAACAACCTGAACCTAGCTGCGATGCTTTGTCTAACCAGGACATGTGAGATTTATGTCATTCTGTTCATCTAGATAATTATTTCGCATATATTTTTCAAACTAAGAAATTAAACCCAACATAGACATAAATTTCTTGATCAGATTAAAACACAGGAGCAAATATAATCAGGCAGATTAAAAAATAACAACTGGAGGATATTTTGCTGGCTGGTTTGCTAAAGGGTGAATTCCAGCCTCTTTTACAACAACTCAGATCACACTAACATCGTATTATCCCCACTGACACCTGCAAAAAGAAGTGAAAGAAAATAAGAATCCTTATATGTATTTATTTAGTACACAGATAATTACGAAAAATGTAAAAGAGAATAACTCTATTGAATTAAGAACTATAATTTAAAAAATTGAGACTGAGGAGCAGTGGGTAACCCGTGCTCACTCACAATCATGGAGCAGCATCAACTTTACAACATCATCAAAGCCACCAGATCTTAGTACGTCTACATCCTCTGTCCACCTCCTCAGTTTGGCCACATTAAGTTGCACATTGATTACCCGGGCACAGTTACAGACACACAGAAGTAATTTAGCGCTGGAAAAATATTGCAGATTATGATCAGTCTCATGTCTGTCTACTCAACAATATAAACCTGGAAAAGACAGCTTTAACTTAGGCAAGATATTTTGTCTCACTTAGCACCTCTGCGTGTTACAAGCAATCCATCGTAACTCTGAAATCCCAAAGAACAATTTGCTTGAGAAAACACATCTAAATACTTACTCTTTGTTTAGCCCTAAACAATCTAAAACTCGACTTGTTTTGCTTCCATTTTATTTAAAGACAACCAATTTGATAAGATCCCGAGCTAAAGATTCTAGAACTCCTAAACACGGAATCACAGAATGGTTTGGGTTCAAAGGGACCTTAGAGATCCTCTAGTTCCATGTCCCTGCCATGGGCAGAGACATCTCCCATCAGACCAGGCTGCTCCAAGCCCCATCCAGCCTGGCCTTGGACACTTCCAGCGAGGAGGCTTCCACAACTCGTCTGGGCAACCTGTTCCAGTGCCTCACCACCCTCACAATGAAGAGTATCGTCCTCATCACCAATCTAAATCTACTCCCTTTCAGTCTAAAACCATTACTCCTCAACTCTCGCTACACTCCCTGCTGAGGAGTCCCTCCCCAGCTTTCCTGTAGCCCCCTTCAGGTACTAGAAAGTCTCCCCAGAGCCTTCTCTTCTCCAGGCTGAACAACCCCAATTCTCTAAGCCTGTCCTCACAGTGAGGTTCTCCAGCCCTCTGATCACCTTTGTAGCCTCCTCTGGACCTGCTCGAGGAGGTTTATGTCTTCCTTACACTGGGGCCCCAGAGCTGGACACGGTGCTCCAGGTGGGAACGCAGTATTCACTGAGCAGAGGGGCACAGACTCAACCAGCTGGCCACACATCTTTTGAAGCGGTCCAGGATGAGATTGGCTTTCTGGGCTGTGAGCACACATTGCTGGCTCATGCTCAGTTTTTTATCCACCAGCACCCACAAATCCTTCTTCGCTCTCAACCCACTCACTGCTCAGCCTGTATTTGTGCTTTGGATTGCCCCGACCCCGATGCAGAACCTTGCACTTGGCCTTGTTGAACATCATGAGGTTTGCATGGACCCAGCTCTCAAGCCAGTCCAGGTCCCTCTGGATGGCATCCCTTCCCTCCAGCGTGTCGACACGCAGCCTGGTGTCACTGGCAGACTCACTGAGGGTGCACCCACTGTCTGTGTCATCGTGTCCATACTCCTACATCAGCTGTAAATGAAGTTTCTGGAAGATTGCACCTCCGTATAGCAACCAACATAAAGCATACACTGTGCTTTCTTACCTATGGAACATTTCAGCTCTCGACAAATTGCCGTAAAATGTATGTTTCAAAATGTTTATCAGTCAGAAGGTTAAAATTGATTTGACTACTGCAAGACTTCTGCAGTCAAGAACATAATTACAAATTTTTTGTACTTTGATCCTTGTAGCATAAGGGGTTACTCCACAGTTGCAGGCCAGCATCTCATAAAAGACCACATACGGTTCAAAATCAGGACTCCTGGGTTCACAATCCATACTTTAGATGCCTACAACCCCTTTTACTCATGCATTTCTTTGGCAAAAAAAATGGCTATGGGTGTACTTTTAACTTTCAGACATGCAGGCAGCATTTCAATAATAAACCACTATCAAAACAACACTCTGTTTTAGACAGTTTGTTTGGTTTTTTTCTAGGAACAAGTTGAGATTCACCTTAATGAAGATATCAAGTTACCAAACAGTCAAACAAAAACCACCAGGTCAGCAACGAGAAGTGATGTTCTCCCCTCTCATTTATTTTCGAGCCAGTCAGAATTACAATCTTTCCCATGTTTAACAGGCAGTGAATTTGTTGATGTACCCATTAGCACTCTGCTACAAAGAACATGCTCCTAATTAATAGCTGGCTTATGGGAAGAGCAATGTTAAGGATTTGGTTGTACCTCCAGATGTAACAAAAAAGTGTGAAAGGAGCTCTGGCTGATGTAAAGAAAATCTGTTTGCACAAAGAGACACCTAATGTATTTAGCATGTGTCAGCTGTAAAAGCAACTTATATAAATGTAATAGAGGCATTTCCACATAATTTCCGCCATATCGTGTAATCCTGGACATCTGCTTAGGGTAGCATTTGTGGGTTACTCAGTACTCATGATCTGTTTGGGGGTTTTTTTGCTGTGTCTCTAATAAATGCGAAGTGGCAATAACAATAATTTGCCCTTACCCGTCTGCAACATGCACACTTTAAATAAATACACCCAAACCCCCCTGTAAGTCTCCTTCCCTCTGCAAATGCACAGATTTCTCCCGTTACCTTCTGAAGGGGGCCAGTGCAAAGCAAGATGTGAAATACAGCTGCAAAAGACAATCACGGAGAGAGTTTGCACAAAGCTTATTTCAGGTCAGAGCCACGTGTTACAGAACTCCAGCGCACCTTGCGAGTGACCTACATTGTGGGACTGGAACCCACTAACCTAGAGAGCCACCCAAAATCCTTCAAAACAGGTCAGTGGGTTTCCTCGTGAGATGAATTACTCAGATAACGAGAGACACACGTAATAAAGAACAAGCAGAGCACATCCTTCACCTAACTCTCTCTGTGAGCTGCATCTCTCACCCACCTGCCATATTCCTGCACATTATCAAGACTCCTCAAAAGGAAACTGGAAAAATTTACTCATTCAAGCACCACAGCAAGGAACGGTGAGCCTACCAACAGCAAAGTCGTTTAATTCACATTGCTAACACAAAGCGGGTCTCACAGCAGTCCGAGTACATGGGACACCCGATTCGTGATCAGCAGCAAACTAGCCTGAAGTTACAGCAGGGGTGTCCCAGGAATAGCTCAAAAGGCGGATGTAGCCAGCCAAAGCAATCCACCGAGCCAACAGCACATTTCTTGATTCCTCATGGGTCTTGGGTCCCATGCATTTTTTTTTTCAGGGACTTACCAGTTCAGCAAGAACCGAGCCCCTCCCAGCACTAGGAGCTGCTGGGCAACGCTAACACACAGCACAGGACAGTCAGCCAAGATCCCACGGGAGCTGAGGGCAGCCGCAGAAAACCGCACGTCACGTCCTCTCCTTCCCTCCCCTCAACTATCACTCCAGGCGACTCTGCACGCTTTCTTATTTTCAGTGAATGCCAGGCCCCATTTACTAGATGAACCTACATCAGGGCGCAAATACACATGGCAGTTGTGGAAATGCAACAGTCCTTCTGCAGCCAGCTGATGGGAACATGAAACAATCAGGGCAATTAGGAAAGGCACGCAGCGAAAGCTGCTCCACATTCCTCTGCCTACCAGCTCCCCACGAGGACCTGCCGAGAGCAAGGGGTCAGTATCCCAGTGGACTCGACGTCTGTTTGCAGCAATAAAAGAAATGCAAGCCCTCTCCTCCTACATGCACATACATACTTTGATCTAGATTCCCATCTCTCAGAAAAGCAGTCTATGGAGGAAGGGAAAAATCAAGAATATCCACACTGCGTAGTATCAGTATCATTAACATGCTCAGTGCCACAGTTTATCTGTTAGATTTTTATACAGTTTCCAGCAGAAAGCAGAGATTGATACTAAATCCTACCACCCACAAATACTTAACTTAATTGGTAATCTACATAAAATTAGAACACATTTTATCCATGCTAAATATTTTACTGTTTAACAAAAAGACCTCCCCTCTCCTCCTCCAGTAAAAAAGCAGGTATAGCTATTATTCCTTAACAGGACCTACAGGAAGAAAAAGTGGTAGAAGCAAAGCGAGTCAGAGCAGCCACCACACTATCTACTGTGTTTGTCACCTACAGCGTTTCAGGTACCAAAATCTGACAACCACAGCAAAGGGGTATTGCCTTGGTGCTGCACATCAATACTGAGGATCCTCCCTGCCGAGGAGGATTTCCCCAAGGTGCCAACACCAAGAGAAATCCTGGGGTGATGGGAATGAGATCATTAAAGCCAGAACCAAACACTAGCAAAGAGCAAATCAGGACACAACTCTTACTTCTTTCAAACAGCCCAAGTACCAGACACAGATCTTACGCCAGGGTTATGCTTGCACCAGGATGACAGATAATAGCTGATCTGAAGCTGAACAGCTCTATGTGCTCAGATGAAGTCTCACAGGCTAACTCTATGCTACTTAAAGTGCAGCATGAATCTGCACTAGTAGTCGTTTTACAATGGATCAATGCTCCAAGCCACGTGGCTGAGACACCAGGGGTTCACGACACAAGTCACGAAGCTGAATTTAGTGTATCATCAAACCACAGCCCTGGAATTCAGGGCTGGCTGCAAACCATCAGCTTGTAAAAACGCTAGGTTTGCAAAAGGCCCCTTCTGTCCTTAGCCCCTCTGCCCTGGTGGGTTTGCCAAACGCAGCAAAAGTACTCCTTGCCTACAAATTCAGAAAGTAACAGCTAATTACATTTAGACGGTGCTGCTAAACAAGCTATGAGACAAGAGAGGTCTGAAAAAACTCCTTGCACGTGGGCAAACATTTTGCGTTCCAGCACTCAGAACTACCTAGGCAGAACTATTCGTTATCAATGAAGCAGTGCCCAAGGGGACACGTCCTCGGGATCTGGACAGCCCCACGGAGCACCAGCCCAGTTCCAGGCTGGTACAGGCCACGTTTTGCTCCACCTGATCCATTTAACCTCAGCCATCAACAGGAGAAATAGGGATGATTTAACCAGAGATCTAAACAGCCAATTAGTAAAACATGTATTCCAGAGTGAAGGCACCAGTGTCCCTTCTACAACAAATTTATTCCAGGTAAGTCACATACTCCATTTTTATAGAAACTAGCCCACTTATAAGCCAGCTATGACGCTAAATAAAACCCACCTTAACGCAGGTGAATGTTATTTAACTTGAAAGAACTGAATGAAATCACTTTGTTCCCAACCTACACCACAGCTACAACAGGTATTTTATAAGAACAGACCTGCAAATACATGGCAAATAAGCAGGGCATATACAAACTGTACGAAGGTCAGGATTATGAGCCCGATTCCTCATTCCAGGAATAGCAGGACTATCTGGTGTCTATTCTGGTCAGCCCAGCTTGGATGCAGAACAAGAGAATACTCTTCAGTGGTAACACAGACAGTCGTTTACATCCTTCAAGATGCTAGCTCAGATCCTGCAAATATGCAAAGGAATTTTCTGGAGAACTGAAGGAAAACAAAGGCCAGGATCTGACACACCTGTTCGACACAAGAGAAAATTAATTTTGAAGGTATGATGAACAGTTTCAGCTCAGCTGGCCTCCCCTCAAAAATGAGGCTGGCGGAAGAGTGAAGCACTACTGACACGCACTCCTTGAGCACTCCACAGTGAAATATATGTTCAAATCACTCGACGCAGACTCCAAAGCATGCGCTTCACGCCTACAGGGACTAGCAATAAATACAACAGAAATACTTATCAAGTGCATGCCTTGCAGAGGACATAGACACTATAACTTGTTAATTTTGTACTAAAAAGCCCCATTGGTTGGTTAATTTGCATGTCAGATATCCAGCTGTTGCTCTTGCATCTTCCACTGACTTTTTTTAGGGCATTCCTCTGTAATTGAGGCACTGTCATGATAGAGGATGTGAACTTTGGGCAAGGAAAGTCAGAGAAAAATTAGCATCAGAGAATCTCCACCACATCACACGTCTATTTATCCCAAAGGAAAGCCTCAGAAAACAGTAACTGCCAATGTGAAACTAGAGGAAGGAGAGAAATACAATGATGTCCGACAGCAATCCTATGGAGAAACATTCTGCGTCGCAGTGCCGGGGAGGAGAGAGGAAGCTACAAGAAGAGGTGTACAGGAACACAACATATATAAACCGTCAGAGGAGCAAAGGGGGAAAGGAGCAAGAATATCATTAAGAAAAACAAATGGAAACAGGGAGCATCATCCGCCGTCAAACAGGAATGCACAGCTCCCCGCTGTGGGAAATACAAGGCGAAATCCTGCCCTCGCACTCCTAGGAAATCCACAGCCAACTTTCCTTCCTCACTTGAAAAAGTAATGGATATCGGAAGGGAACACATCTGTGGAACAAACTTCCCATCAGAAGCTTTAGTTCAAGCCTTCTCCTGTGTGCAGGAGCTGGTGGAGCTACACCAAAGCAAACAACCAGAATAACAAAGTTGGCAATGGTGGCCAGAATCAGTTCCCTGCACAGTTACACCAATACAAAAACCTTTGGGAAGGAAAAAAAAAGTATCGCATACCGCAGCAAACATGTTGCCATTGCTTGATCCTGAGCTAGCCAGTTAAATCACCATCTTGTCCCACTGAACGTTGTGCTGAACACAGTTTGTGTCTTTGCCGTGAATCTCGCTAAGGACAACAGCAGAAAAACTCAACATAGTTGCTTAAGTAGAATATAAAAAAGTGTAACCATAAAAGAGTAAGAATGAGGCTGAGGAAAGGGAGTTAGTGAAACACTGTAACAAATCCAGTATTCAGGTAAGTACTACAGGTTTAATGTAATCTTTGCACAACAACTCCTGATTCTCTCAAGATGGATTTGACCTCATTTTTATTTAAAAGTGCAACTGAAATATTGATAAACAGCCCCTTGAAAAAGAAAAGTATACAGGTGCAATTTAACTGTTTAGCATCTACAGTGATTTTGACCTTGCAGGTTAACTCTAAAACTCACTATGTTTGAAGCTCCTTTTACAAGATCCCAGGGAAAGGGGATAGTTTGATCCAAGAAAGTAAAACTTCTAACGGCTGCCAGCCACCCCTCCCACACACCAACAGATTTTATCGAGTCTGAAAAAATACACACAGTGAGAATTAGCTAATGTCCTAACTAGCTCTCCAGTCAGAGAATATTTATCAGCCAAAGTAAATTCTACTGCAAATAACCGGCTTCACACTGGAGTGGGGGAAAGTAGGTCACATCAGATCTTAATAAGAAAAGCGGGCATACTGTAACTGCACACAATAAATTGATGAAAACCAGTTGCCTCACCACGTCTAGGATGTGTCTTTCGCTACTTTCTTGAGTTCTTTAAAAAGTGAGTTTGATAAATTTCTGCTAAGTGTTATTGAAATAAGCCTTAATGAAGCAAGGCAGTCCTCCGTGTGGAAAAGTGTCATCAACTTGTCAAATTGCAACTTAAAAGTCAAGCTCATCAGACACCTTATATTTCAAGTAATAAATTATCAATCATAACTCGTTAAGTATCTTCACATCAGTCATTTCTTTTAAAAATTCTGAAGAATTTCCCCGGCATCGACTCATACGTAACACTCAAAGCAATACCACAACAAAGAACTCTGACCTCCCAGGTCTTCCCAACAGACGATGCTCACTCACAACATTCAATCACTCTGGCTTTCAGTTATATTTATTCATAAATGATATAAATATGCAAGAAGACATGATGGCCCATTGAATATTTTAAATACTTTCTCAAATTCTACAAACAAAAGCGATTTAAAAAGCAGCAAGAATGAATAGAAAGCTGATGAATTAAATGAATTAAAATTAGAAGCCATTCATAAGGGTCCATTAAAAGCTAAACAAAGTACAATGTTCTAGACCCGAGGATCACATCTGCAAGTACAGCTACAGCTTTTAACCTGGAATCATCAACTGCTATCCCTCTTAACGGCCCTTTAAACATCCTAGTAGCGCAAACATTTTGAAAATTATTGGGTTAAAAAAAAAAAAATAAAGGAACAGTTAGGGGAAGCAAGGAAAAGCTGCTGCTCTTAAAAAGAACATCAGCACGGTGGCCAAAGGAAAATGATTGAGTCGGCTACAAGATACAGCCCATATGGGCTCCTATATCTCATTAAGGCGCTCCTCCTACAAACACTCCTGCACATGCTTGTCGTGATGCTGCGAGAGCTTGCGGTGACTGCAAGGCTACGCGCTGTACCAGCACAGCTAAAGGCCAGGGACTGCAGGATCAACGTGTTTCACCTGAGCCAACGGGGATGCCAAGGAAACAGAAACCCACAGAAATCAAGCGTGCCACGAAGGTTTAGTCACACAACAAAACAAGAGTGAACAAGTGAAGAATCAGCTCTAGGTACATACAGAACACTCCTGTCCCAAAAGGTCAACCTTATTCAATGCCGTAACTACACAATTTAAAATAGTCTGAAGTTCAACACCTCCGTTTTCTGTGAAAAGTGCAGAGATACTTGTAGCCAACGCGCATCATAAAACGCATAGCAAAGCACGACAGCACTCTGTTGCTGTAACTCGCAGAGTTTCAGTGACCCAAAAGCACACTCCCCCTCAAAAATGTGGGCACTTCACATTGTCTAAAGCACAGCACAAACAATAACCAACCGAAAGCGCTTTCACCTCCTTTGTCAATCAAGTCAAGACAGCCAAGTCATGCAAACAGCCTGCTGATGAGAGCATCTCAATACACTGCTTCACTCAAACGAACAAAATGATGCCTTTCAACAATGGAAATCTTACGGACTGCTTCCCTGGCAGAGCAGAGCAACGGGAGCTCAAATTTGGAAGGTACAATATGAACAAAATCACCAGTCACATGGGGGAATGAACAAGAGAAAGAAAAAAAAAAGCAGAGCACCACATGCCTGTTTTAGCACCAACTGATATTTCCAGGACAAACTTTCTGAACCCGTTAACTGGGAGAGCACAAGTTTTGGGTGGGTTTGGGTTTTTTTTGAGATTAAATTAACTACTGTATGTCAGCTTCACCTTCTCGTAAAGACTTCCACAGTTACTCAGCACAAGGCAGTCAAGGGAGACCTGACAGCTAAAGCTTTCAGAAATCCGCACCATTCCCACACTGAGCACAAAGCCGATTCCTTTTGGATGACAACAGACACCGAGAGATCAACATCTCAGGAAGGGAGTTGTTGTTCTCGTGGCATCTTTAGTTTCAGCCATTTCATTTCTCGCTCCCTAATCCTCAATCATCTCTGCTCCTGCAGAAAACACAGGCGAATCTCCACCTAAACCACAGAAAACCATCTGCCCCAAACCACAGTCAGAACATTTCTGGCTAGCTGTGGATGTCCAGGAGGTCGTCCGTACATCAGTGACAAAAAGCATGTAAAAACAAAAAGATTCAGGTCGCTGCCATATCCATGAAATATGTCTTCCAGCTCCAATTAAACGCGTGAAAGAGAATTTTTTAAATCCACAAGCTTTTGAACACGGACAGAAGGGACCGCATTGGGGAGAAAGGGGTACACAACCAGTTGATATCCAGGCAACAGGAGGAAAAAAAAAACCCAATAATTTTAAAAAAATCAACAAGTGCAGCCCAGCGTGGGCCAAAAAGCCGCGTTGAAAGGTGGGGACGTACCTTGTGGAGGTGCCTTTCCTGACATCGCAGATGCTGCATTTGAAGGCTTCGGCGCTGTTCCTGAAGGTGCACACGCTACAATCCCAAAAGCCTTCGTCGGCTGCAGGTTTGGCTTGCCTTTTCGGCCTTGAGGAGGGGGAGGGAGAGGGGGAGAGTATGTGTGTGTGTGTGTACGTGTGTGTTTGGGGAGGAGAGAGGCGGCGGGAGAAGGAGGAGGAGAGAAAGAAAACACACACATGAGAAACCATGTTACAGAGCCCCGAAACCCGGCGCCTGCTCCCACCCCCTCCGCCTCGCCCCACGCCGGGAACAG
>NW_009729305.1:29662-43056 GCF_000703405.1 Apaloderma vittatum | reverse complement strand
CGGGCCGGGTCCTGCCTCAGAGGCGGAAACTCTTTTGAGGTTTGTTTCCTAACTCGCAAAATGAAAGGGAGGAGCAGCTTTCGGTGCGTTTGGGGTCCCCCGAGCCAGCACGGTGCTGTACCTTCGGCTGGGAGGGGCTGCTCCAGAGACACGAGTTGTCTTGTTTGGTTGGGGTCTTTTTGGTTTGGTTTTGGGTTTGTTTTTGTGGGTCTCCCCCGTTTTTAGCTCTTTGGACGTTGGTTTCCTAGTCTGAGGTGCCCCCCTGTACCTTAAACCGCACTCAGGATGTCATGTGGGAGGAATCCCCTAAACCTGCAAGAGGTGCTGGGGGAGCAAGTGGGTCAGAAAAGCCCTGACGGGGGCTGTAACGCTCCCAGTGCCTGGGGAAGGACACCCCCCACTTCCCCTAATCTCACCCCTGCAGCGTGGGGCAAGCAGGAGGAGGGCAGGGTGGCTGGGAAGCGGGTGGCACCAGGAGGGTTTGCAGCTGCTCAGACTGGGACCCCCAGGTGGCCCCTCCTCTCCCTGAGGTGGTACTGGACCTCAGGGCAGGGCTGGGGCATAAGCCCCTGAGACACACCCTTTAAAGTAAAATAAAGTGTATGGGGACAATACCAGGAGAACAGTCTGGGGTCCTTTGCCCCCTTCTTGGGCTGCACACCCTCACCCCAACCGTCAAGATCCCCTGTGCTTCTCAGGAAGAAAATGGGCTTTTCTGCTGGATGAGGCACCCTAAGGTGGCAGCTTGGGAAAATGAGGGGAGGAAACTGTTCTACTATGTCTGGGGAGGAAGGGTCCCTGCTGCCCCTGGCCACACTGGGGCTTGGGTGGGGTGACTCTGGGGATCCCCAGGCTCCCGGTTGCATGTGGGGTACCCTGGTAGCAGCCCAGCAGTGAGCTGGGTGGGCAGGGGTGCCTGGATCCCAGACCTCCACCTGTGTGACCACGGCAGGGGGGATGGCAGTGGCACAGCTGGGTGTCCCTGGGATGTCTCAGGGTTGAGGAGTGAGAGATGTTTGATGCTGTGCAGAGAGCCTACATATGGGTTTGGTGCAGGGTTGGGTACCACCCTCCCAGTTTGTGCACTGTCCTTGCATACACTGGGCTTCTGCCGGTGTCGTTATGCCTGGCCATCCAACCATGGCTGCAGCGGGAATGCATAGAGTTGGCCCAAGGGTCCTCCCCAGAAGAAGAATGAAGAGCAGCTCAGTTCTTCCCATCCAAAACCTGAACTTACATCCACTTTGGGGCACCAAGTCCCAAATTCTGTGGCAGTGGGTGCTCCCAGTCTCAAGGGTGCTGGGCTGCAGTTAATGTGCCTACTAGTCCTAAAGATGAACTTTAATAAAATGACATTGATAGTCAGGTCTGTACAAGACCAAGAAGGTTGTCCTTGGAATCCTCAGTTTATATACCCAGGGCTTCTTTCCCAAGGCTCTGACTAAGTCTGTCACATGGGTCTTGTTCTGTGATTCCCAGACCAAGGCTTAAGCTGATGCCAAAGTTTGTTAGGAGGTACGGGGTGCATCTTTCCACCTGAGCACTTCACGGGCTGCTGGCAGTGGTCACTTGCAGTGACCACCAGTATGTCCACCACCTTCTTGTGAAAGCTTTTTGTAAAAAAATTGAAGAACTGCATAACAAGTGTAACGTGAATGCTCTGTCCAGCTCTGGGTTTGAGGAAAGAGATAAAAATTGGTACCAGTTGAAGAATATATATGCTCCTTGTGGAGTATGGGAACCTGAGGTCTCCTTGTGCAGCTCCAGCAGTCATAGGGGAGGCTGACGAGACAGTTTGTGGGTTTATTGATCAGCTACATTCAGCCACTTGTCTCTGTTTTTAGGCAGTCCCACTTAGCCCTGTACCCTCTCTCCAGGGGACAAATAAGCCTTTGGCAGGAAAAGACATACGTAAGCTTAATCGTGTCAGTGGCTTTGGTTTCTTGCCTTCTGCTTTGTACTCTTGGCAGCATGACCAGGTCTTCACTATGACAGACTGCTTTTCCATCTCTTGCTGCTGCTGCTACTTAGTTTGTGGTGCAAAAAAGCTCTGGTATTTCCACTGCAGACCTAATAAGTTAAAAGCCTAAAGTGTCACTGTCACAGTGTACTAGCCACATGGCCTTTTGAACTGTCAAAAACATATGGCTGGGCAAGCATTCAGGAGGCAACCAAGCAAATGAACCTTCCAGAAAAAAGGCATGTATGTGTTACATCTGTGCCATGGTATGAGTAGACATATGCTGATAACCAGACAAAAAAAGGGTTGGCTCTCAGTTTGTTAATGATAATACTGTAGATGGCCCATTGCTGTTCATGCCTCAGCAAAACCCACTTCTAAAGAGCGTTGATGCGCTCCTGCTTGTTATGGTCAACTTCAATGACTGCAACTGCATCTGAACTGCTAAGCTAGAAAGCTTAAAATGTGGTCATCGTCCAGTCTTTGGGAATCTTCCAACCCTGATGTCTGCTCTGTGGCATTATGAAGTGGAATGAAGCAGCCAATGTGCTCTGTGCTTCTTAAAGGTTGAGCTATGATGGGAGTAACAAACCTGCTTGATTTGAATCTCTCAGCCACCATCCAGTCTTTCGTGATGCTTTGCATTTTAATTAAGAATAATCTCTTTAAATGGTGACACTAGCCAAGAATTCTTTTAATCTCATACCACAAAACTCATCATTTCTTATAAGCTGTGCTTAGTTGATCCAAGTGCTGGTATTTTGCAGAGGAATTTGGTGGAAACTGTGTCCAGCCCAGTCCTTTGACATTTGGAAAATCCTAGGCCCATGTTATATCTGCACCACTGGTGAGGTTATTCAATTGAACAGCTGCCTGGAGCCAGGTCCCACCTGCAAAATTTGGTCTTTGTCTGAGCTAGAACTCAGTGCTTGGGCACAATGCCGGTGTTGCCAAGGTCCTCACTTGTCAAATAAAATATTTATAAACACTTAATTATCTTTGTCAAGATGGAAGATTGAGGTTTAACCTCTGTTGTTTACTAATGGATACTATAAATTAAATCACAGCTGACAAAACCATATTCATTGACCTTAAAAAATAGTGGAAAAGGTGCCTGATGTAAAAGCATTTAGGAATATGGTGGGCTTTACGGCAAGCACAGCTTGATCTATATCAGTAAGGACACTGAATGGAAAACCACGTTTTAGGTTTATATGCCACCTCAAATACCTGACTGCACTTCTTGGTTTACCCAGGGCTCCAGCCCACCACCAGTCCATCGATTCACTGTCCAAATAAGATTATTACTGAGAACTTGGGATTTGATCCTCTTCAGATTTTGATTTTTTTTTTCCCGATTTGTTAATTTCTGAAGATCTCCAGCACACTGAAGTGAGAACATTGCTGGCCCTTGGCCAGTCTCTTCTGCACAAGTGCACCATTTCCTTCCGTGTCTGGAGGAAATGACTTTGCTTGTTCCTAAGTTGTGGTTGTCAAATTTCACGCTTTATCTGACTGCCTTGGTGCTCCCCTGGAGCACTCTGTGGCTCCTTAGTGAGAACCGTGCAGTCCTTGAAAGTGGCAGCTTTTCATCTCCTGAGAGCTTTCTGTCTCTCTGGCAAAAGCCCCATGCAATATTTCCCTGAGGCTACTCTTGAACTAGAAGCACACCTGGAGAAGTGTTGCAGGAGAGTAAAAGCTGTTGGTGGTGGGTATGGTCAGGAAGCTCCTGGTACTCCGACTGGAAATGGAACTTTGTCAGTGGTAAGAAAATCTGTATTTAGACCTGTTATCAGCTGCTGTGTGGGGATTGAAATCCATCAGGGAAAGGAGACCACTGAGGGGGGTTGGAGTAGATGATCTTTCGATATCCCTTCCAACCCCTGACATTCTGTGATTCAAACCAGGTGAGAAGGCTAGGGGCTTTCGGGGTCATCTGGAGAGCGGACAGGCAGCCTGGCTGTTTGTTGGTGCTTGTGGGGTCACTTTTGCCTGCAGAGCTGGTGGCCCACTGGCAGGAATTGGCTTTGGTATGAGCTTGTGAGACCACCTCTGCAGGAGGAGCTGATACATCAGTTTCATTTGTCCTATCTAATGTGGTGGGATTTTGGTGGCTGCTTCCTTAGACCAGTCTTTGGGTGACTTGTTTTAACTGAGATGAATGAAATTCCCTCAACGTCTGTACTGAGGTGGCATTTAGTTCCTACCCAGTTCTGTAATTAATCTGAGAGATGAGTAGCCTGAGCCTCTCTGGCATATAGATATGATCTTGTAAGCACCACATTCCTGAAAGATGCTTTTAATTGTCAGAGATAGTCACCATTATCTAAAAAAAACAGTCTAGTCACAGGTCCCCACAAGCTTATTACAATCTTTGAGAGGCTGCATGTTTTTTTGTGGGCTTTGGTTTTTTTATTTTTAATTTTGATAGTGCAGACGGGAATATTGTTTGCTCTTTTCCCAGCTGAACAAAGATCTTTTAAGCAGTCGTCTCTGCTCAGGATTTCTTCCTCTTGAAGAGGGAGTGCCCAGCAGATACCATCAGGATCCCACAAACTGATTTTTAATTTCAAGATCATGAGGTAATCTAGACATGTTTCTCCTCGATGCAGCCCATTGTGTTGGTCAACATGAATGCAGTGGCCCAAGTGTCTGCATGCAAGAGAACAGGCAGGGAGGCAGACAGGGCTCAGAAAATCCCTGCCCCTCAGCCCCTGGCTTTGGAAGGGCTACGCCACGGCTGGATTCACATCTGGCTTATGCTTAAAAGCACGCCAGCTTCCTGCTGTTTATACAGCTGGGTTTTAACACACTGAGCGTGTTCTGGGCTTTTGTCTTATCATGTGGTAAAAAGCTGAGGCATGGTGGTATTTCTTTTGGCATGCTGTCTCACAGGCTGGGATATCTGAAAATGAGCAGCATTGATACTGGAGCAGTACTCTGTCCATCCATGTGGACATCTTACCCCTTCTGGTTTCTAAGTACCAGCTTGTTTTATACCCTTATGTTTATATTCGTTATATATTTATGCATTTATACACATCCATACATTTATATGCATCCCTATATATATATACACATTTTATTGAGCAGTTCTGAGAGGAAAAGAAAATACCTTATCCTGATGTAGGTATGCAGATCGTATTTTCAGTATCAACTGACAATGTGCAGTTTCAGCTCAGATTTGGGCAAGAATGGAAAATGCTGAAAGCTAACAGCTGAAGTCTTGACCTCTGCTTCTGTCAGAATGGAAATGCAGTGCAATGCAACCTGTCCAAGGTGGCCTTGGGCATGTGGAAAGAGGTGTTTGATACAGCAAGTAAGGGAAACAAGTGGACTCTATCAACAGGAGGTATGCTGTTTAAAATGTGAAGCCAGAAGTTGGGTTAGGAGAGTCAAAACCTGAAATTATGTGGTTTGTAATTCATAGAAAGAAAAAAAACAGTGATGGACATCAATAAACTAATTTGGTAGATGAAACCCTATGAGAAATAGAGCTGTAGTTGGTGAGTAGAAAAGAAAAACCATGGAGCTGTGGGGGCAAAATGAGAAGGTCCAAAGCATAAAGTGAGATGCACCATGCAAATGACACACAAAAAATATGTTCCACGGGTATTTTAGTTACTTCTCATCATGACCAGGAAGGGGTGGCCCACTGTTAAATGAGGAGGGAAAGGCAGCAATAGGTGATGTTAAGAAAACAGAAGTACCCTCCCACTTTACACATGTTATCACCAATTAACAGTGTTTAGGTTGACAATGTTCATCTCAGCAACCAGGAGGTCAAATTTAGGGTGGAAGAAGAATACAGCAGGATATTTTCCACTAGATTGGATCTGAGAGAGCTCACAGAAACAACTATTTATTTGATGGCAATTTGGGGGGGGGGGGGGGGGGGGGTTTTTTTTTTTTTTTTCTTAGAACTGATGATGATTAGGGGAGATTCTCAAAGCCTGATAGAGGATAACCAGAGCGCCCATCTTTGAAAAAAGGCAAACCAACAGGGCCAAGGAGCTGTAGACTAGTCAGGCTACCAAGCCTATGGGAAAATGCTGGAAGAAATAATCAAGCAAATTATTTATGAGCCTCTAGAATATAGCACAGAGATGAGTAACAGCCAACAGGGATTTGTCAAGAACAAATCATGTCAACTCACCTTATT
The DNA here is from genome assembly GCF_000703405.1 of Apaloderma vittatum. Lineage (NCBI taxonomy): Eukaryota > Metazoa > Chordata > Aves > Trogoniformes > Trogonidae > Apaloderma > Apaloderma vittatum. The sequence goes on along the minus strand of NW_009729305.1, from coordinate 36,934 downwards.
TCTTTCTATGACAGGGCAATAAGCCTTGTGGAGAGACAATGAATATCATATATGTTCACCGAGCAAGGCTTCTGTTGCTCCCTCATGCCGGGCTCTCCTGAAGAAGCTATGGGGACGCAGACCAGCATGGGGAGAAAGCCACCCTCGACAAGCTGTTACCCACGTGCCTGATCGGTGGGATGTATGAACCCCTTCTGGATGGGCAAAGAAAAGAGAAGACTTTGGGGGGGACCTAATAGCTGCCTTTCCATACCTGAAAGGAACCTACAGGGAGGCTGGAGAGGGGCTTTTTACAAGGGCGTCCACTGATAACACAAGGGGAAATGGGTTTAAGTTGAAGGAGAATAGATTTACATTAGATCTTAGGAAGAAATTCTTCAGTACGAGGGCGGCAAGACTTTGGAATAAATTGCTCAGAGACGTTGCGGCTGCCCGCTCCCTGGAGGTGTTCAAGGCCAGGTTGGACAGAGCCTTGAGTAGCCTGATCTAGTTGAGAGGTGTCCCTGCTCATGGCAGGGAGTTTGGATTAGATGATCTCTAAGGTCCCTTCCCATTCTATGAAGGAGGGTAGAGATGTCAAGGGAGGGGAGGCAAGGGAGGCAGGGAGCCTACGTAAAGGCAAGGGTTCAACACGTTTGCAGGGGGCCATGGGGAAAACTGGAGGAAAGGTGATGTGGTTCAATAACGACCAGTGCAAAGGACTGCTTTTGAGTAGGAATAAATGGGGTTGGAGAGCATCAAAAGCTGAACATGAAGCACGGTGGTGGAAAAAGCCAATGCCCCAGTGGGTGAAGGGAAGTAGGGAACTGCAGGTAAGTGAGGCTTTCTGCACCTCTCAGTGCTAGCAAGGGCTCAGCTGGTGTTGTCTGCCCTGGTTTGAGCACTGCAGTTCAATAAAAATACGGATTAACTGGCAAGAGTTCAGGTGAGAGCACTGAGGGTGATGTGTGTGGTTCTGGGAGCATGTCCTGTGTGGGAGGGTGGAAAAAGCAGGGTTTATTTAGACTGAGGCTCCCCGAATGATGGATGCAGGAAGACAGGGGGTGAGGTGATGCTCTCCCTGTTGAGGACAGGACCAGGAGCTGTGGCTGTGTGACATGGGAGGACTAGGAGTTTGGAAATTAGGGAGATGGGCACGTGGTAAAGGTGCAAAGCACTGGAAGAAAGTGTGTAATTTGGACTGGCCACTGCAGGGAAGAGTTTGGACACAGCTGATCCCAGTGGGTAAGCAGACAGGGTGGTCCCTGGGGCTCCTTCCCACCCTCATTTCAGGATGTGGGAGGAATTAGGGAGGGGGCTGTTTTTGTTTTCCTTAGGTTTTCCCTTCAGGCTGGGCTTTGTGGTGCAAGTGGATGCTCTCCTGAAATCAGAGCAGGCTGCTGCTGCCTCGTCAGCGTTTGGGATACTCTTCTGTCAACGTGCTGAAATGAGACCCGCATTAATCAGCACAACGGGGAGATAATTAATTATTCTCAGCACCTTCTCAATGGAAATGCTAGAAAGGAGGGCTAAACTGTCCCTGCTGCCCCCCTGTAATCCTATGCCACGGCTGGCTTTATTGGCTCTAAGGGGAAAAGAGGCACATTTGCTTTCCCGCTGATACGGGCGTTAAGCATGCTCACTTCACAGGCGCGTGCAGATGAAAGTGTAATTGCATGGAAGGTGAATTGATTGCAATTAACCTCGGGACTTGGCCTCGGGCTAGGGTGTCCCACCTCCCTCCCTGGGAAAGTGTCATCAGGGGCATAGCGAGCGGCTGATGAATACGTATATCATGACATGAAACACATACGTTATGGGAGAAAGTACATAAATCATCCAGGAAAACATGTATTATACCAAAATGATCAAATTATAAATGAAGCACATAAATCATGAGATTACACCGTTGGATTGTATCAGGGACCATAAATTATATAGTGAAGCCTGAGGTTCACCGAGAGGTTCACGGAATAATGAAATGGGGCTCATATAACTTAAGGAAAATGCCGTTATCTCCGTGAAATGCAAACGCAAATATCCAGCCCGACCTGCATGTATTTTTGCAACATCTTCTATCAGAAAGGCTCACAACAATAGGGCCAGTTAAGCACAATAAGCCCCAAGGAAGCCTCCCCTGCCGAAGCAAACAACGATTACACGTTAAAAAGCATGTTTGAAAGATAAGTTTGTAAGGAAGATAAAAAGTCTCCAGCAGGGCTGATAGTTGGATGGCGAAGCTGCTCCGAAGGTTGGTGACACGCGAGCAAGCTGAAAAAGCCTCGCTGCTAAGTGCGAAAAAGTAGGAAGAGTTATTCTGTGAGCAGCTGCTTGATTTCCTATTGATGGAGAGCGTGGGGTGCTGGGGCTGGTGGGGTGGTAGCTGGAAATGGGCTCAGCAAGGCGCTGCCTTACAACTGCAGCTAGACAATTAAAAGTTAACATGGAAAAAATTCAAATCAATATGCCTTACAATTGGAAGCCAATGGAGGTCGAGGGGGAAAAAAATAGGGGAGGAAAGGGATATTGAATGCAGTCATTTCATACCTGCATCTTCTGCCGATTTTTCCTTTTCTTGGTCTATTTTCCCTTCCTTACTCACTCCCAAAAGTAATTTACTTTTTAACCCCCTCCCCTAGGCTAGTGGTTCAAACAGATATAGTTCAGCAGAAGAAAGGCCACTACAATAAAATACAGGGTCCTCCTTTATTTTTTTGATAGATGGCTTCGTCGTTAATCAAACAAGCAGTTGTGAAGGAGGCCGGCTGTCCTTCAGCTGTCCTGCCTGGATCCCACGCAACGGGACGAGCCAGGGTGTTGTTTTTCTCCCAGTCGGCCAGTATGTGAATGATGTCGATGTTGTGGCATAACTAGGATCTACACCTGTTTCCAGCATTGCTGAGCTGGGATTATGGTTGACACTTGTGTACTAGGGGGTTCCTTAGTCGTAAACAAAGTGTTTGAACTGTTCCGTTCCTCAGGGTAGGTGAGAGCTGAAGCCAGCTGAGTTTATGTACTGGGAATGGATAGTTTATGGCTGACCCTGGAGGTGCACTGGTACAACCCACTTCTGGCTGAAGATGCTAATAAGGATGCAGAAGGTGTCTCAGGTGAGCAGCAAAACTAACATTTAAAGGAGAGCACCTACAATGTTTCATAGTACATAGACATAATTTTTAATCAGCAAGCATAGCAGATGCAGCACCTGCTAATAAGCAGTAGCAAAATCCATCCTCAAGAGCAAAACCGGCTTCAACTCAGACACCTAGCTCCTGTAAGAGAGGATTCCCTGCCAATTTATTCTCAGCGAGCTTGGGATGGGAAAATAAATACACCTTCAGAGAAAGAATGGGTTTTGGACCGCTAATCCCTGGGAGGGGGAGGGCCACTCACAACCTCCTAGCCAAAATAAGTTGGTTAAAAATAAATAAATGGTTGAGCCTGCTAGGTATGAGCATAATCATTTTACTATATGATCTATGCGTTTCATTAGTTGAGGTACGCATTTTGCTATAATAAATGTGCTTCCGCCAATGATCTATGCATTTCTTTCTGGAATGTATGTGTTTCACTGGGAAAGGTATGTGTTCATCAGCTATGAGTAATGCTCCTAACGGCACCGCATTATATTGCTCGGCTGGTATCAGCACAGCATTACACATCCATTCCCTCACGGCCGCCGAGACGCCAATTCGGCAAGACAGCACATATCAGGCCCTGTCACTTCTGTACGGCGATGCCGCGCAGGCCGGAGGGCTCCGGCGCCGAGGGAGATGGCATGAAGGAGGACTTGTGAGCGATGCCTGCCTGCTAGGCACGCGTCCAAGGTGCGAAAAGCAGAGGAGGTGATTGCGGTGGACGGGCCAGGGATGAGCCCACTGGGGACGTGGCTGAAGGTTCCCCCACGCGCTCTGCCCTCGAGCGCTCCGCAGTCCTTTTGGGTCACCCAGGAAGGAGCAGGGTGATTTCTTCTGCTTCCCAAGCTCACCCGATGTGGTGGCATCCCCTGCAGCCTCTGCCAGAGTCCCCGCGGAGATGTCCCCATCACCGCCCCAAACGTTGAATTTCTTCCCTGTGTTCCTTGGCAGCGCTGCTGCTTTTTGGAAACACACCCTGTCAGCACCCGAGGTGACTTAAACTATGTGAATAATTGAGAAAAGGATCCCTAACTGCTTGATTATCAATCCCCTCCCCCAGCAAGGCTCCTCACCCATTACAGCATTGTTATTCACTTGTAATGACATTGCTTATTACAGCAGAATACATATTAGTCTTGGCCATAGGACTAATGATTTGTATCTAAGCCTTCATTTTAAAATCACTTTTCATCAATACATTCATTTTTATACGTACAGCTTTATATAATTCATTACACATATTTCCCTTTGCTGACCTATTTTGCTGTACCCTGCATCTATCACTGTAGACGTTTTCTTCCGAAAAAATCCTGCCTTTTTTACTTTTCTGTTTGTTAATTTGCTCAGAATCTGCAATTACGTGTATTTTTGTATTATCTTATAGTTTTCTCCCCTCCATCTGAAAAGAAACATTGACTCTGGAGAGGATTGTAAAATCTGAATGAATCTGAACTAATTAGGAGCTCTATTGATGTTACGTAATGCCCGTTTTGGTTTACCCAGTATATGTTTTCTGATTAGTTCCACTCGCTTTCTTTCACTCTCTCTCCCACTTCCCCTCCCTGTCTCTCTCTCTCTAATAATTAAACATTTCATAGCTTGTCATTTGGTAGCAGCAATTTTAAAGGAAACCATTTCTGATGGAACTAGTTCAGCGTTGAAATAGGGCTGAGTGTAGCTCACGCTCCAAACTGGGTCAGCCGGGAACACTGGAGACCATTAGGAGACTTGGAGTGTCTGTTTTCCATGAGGGAATAAATATTTTGGGTCAGGTCCTCAGCAAGTATGAGTCAGAATAGGTCACCGATTTATAAGCAGCTCCGGATATATGTTGTTCTATGCACCTCTTGGTAATGCGTCAGTCACCGAGCAACAGGATCATCATTAAGGGCCTCGTTAGGAGTGGATAATGATCAGCCCTTTTGCCTGTGAGTTTGGGGAGCGGCAGCGGCTTGGATAAGCCTGGTACTCTGGAGCAAAGCAGGGTCCTTGAAGCCGAACCTCTGGTCCCACCCTCATCTTCCAGCGGGCTGAGCTCTCCCTTGCCTCTATCTCAGGGTGGTTTCTCAATATCTTTTTCCAGATCGGTGCCTAAGGATGTCTTTGGGCCCTGGGCAACAGCTTTGGGCCCATGACTGTAGAGGTCACCATGGGGAATGAGGGCACCAGCAGGGCTGTTGCCGCTGAACGTTGCAGCCACCGTTGCTTTGATGGACGTACTGCAGGTCTGCTGCTGGTCCGCAGCGCCCTCCTTCCCTCTCGAAAAGATGATGGCAGATGCTCTTGCTTCCTGCCCAAACAGCACAGCAACTAGCTTATCTCCTCCTTCAGCTTTTTTCCCCGTCCTATTTCATTCTGGGTTTGCGGGGCACATCAGAATACCTGCCAAATATTTGCTGAATCAGGGCTGTGATTTGTGTACCGGCTTCTCCGTACTCATTTGCTGACTATAGATTTTTGCGTAGACTCTGGGACATGCTTTTTTAATTTGCTGCGAATTGCTCTATCCTCTTCTGATGTTTTTGCTACCATAGCATTATGGTTATGAAATGAAGTTCAAAGAACACTGGTGGGAAGAAGAGAGGCTGAAGCATTACTTTGGCTTGTAAAATGTCTACTGGTTTTGAAAAATAAAAAAAAAAAACAAGGAGGGGGAATTTCAGATTATACAGACAGCCACAAATCCTAAATTACTCTGGTGTTTTGGTCATCGTCTGCAACCCCAACGAGGAGATAAATCAATTTGCAGCAGCTGCAGACAGCTTATCTGAGTCAGGGCCAGAACAGCTTGACTGGAGAGGCACGGGAAAAGTTAAGCGGCCGCTATCAGGAGGTTTCCTGAAGGTGCAGGGGGATGGGGGAAGGACAGGGAGGAAATGAATCCATAAAACAATATTCCAAGTGAGCCTGCCATTTTTATGAATTCAAATGTATATGCGGTGCCTGACATTTGCGAACTTGATGTGCTCCTGCCTGTTTCCAATCTCTATAAGTAACGCAGAGTGGAGGAGTTTGTAGTTGTCCGAATCAGCTTTGTTTGTTGCAGTCAGCTGCTTCTTATTAGAACATGATTTAACGTGTGTGGCAGCCGTAAAACTACTAGTTTTATGTTCTTTTAATCTTAAATAGAAGCTAAACTTGGTTTTCTAAAATGCTAAAACCAGCTGTGATCTACTGCAAGATTATTGAAGGCCATAATGCTGGGCTCTTGTCAGGGTAGAAAATCTTTAGTAATAGTGTCTCAGATTGTCAAGATAAAGTATTTACAGTAAGAAAATGTTGAGTTTTTTTCTTTAAACTATGGAAAGAATATTGTGTAAACTTGAGTTGGCCTGCCTCTTGCTGCAATACCCTTTGCTTTTTTACCTTGTATGCAGTTAATTTTGGAATATATCTTCAGAGGTTCCCCAAACAGCCTGAATTATTACTGCATTGCTCTTACCCTTTTTGCTTTGAATCTACATGGAACAGACTCAGTTAGTTAGTGATTGTCTAATATTTGTCACAGACCATCTTTTCTGCAAATCCGTTTTCCATGTGTGATAATCACACCCAATTGTAGACCTACGGCCGCAAAAGGGTTGAACAACATACTCGATGCATCCGTGTAATGGGTGGCATTCTCATGCCAAATGATTTCAGAGTATTATCAGTGCCAAATACATTCTTGGCTTTAAATGCTGTTTTCCCCCTCATTGTGCATATAAGCTCTGCTTTCCTTGCCATAACTCAGTGTTCAGAGTGGCTAATGACAGCTGCTGATGATGCATTTTAAATACGTCTAGCGGGCCAATATATGTATAAGATGCTCCCTGTCTCCTATTCTCCCTCACATGTCAAACAGCAGGCAGACAAAGGCAGTGGATTTTTATTTTTTCTCTCAGGTTGGTGATGCAATACCAAATGTTGGTGGGATTAAAGCAGAGACTGATTGGGAGAAATAGGTTATTGTGGAAATGTCCACGGAGGTCCTTTCCTGGCACCTGCTCCAGGCACTCCCAGTGGGTTGAAGTTTCCAGGCAGAATTCTTTATTTTGAAGTCTTTAAAGCATAAACCAAGGGAGAAGCTTGGAAATGGCACTAGCTGTATGGCAATTTCCAAGTGGTATTTTTGCCTTCAAGTGTGCGGGAGTGAGTGGATGGAGAAAGAGAGGGA
>NW_009729305.1:27243-29631 GCF_000703405.1 Apaloderma vittatum | reverse complement strand
GGCATGATCACCAGTCAAATCAACAGTTTCCCTGCCGATAGCCCTGGTTTCTCTCATTTCTTCCACGCTTAACCTTATGGAAAGGATGAAGTGTTTCAGACCTCCTTTGTGAACTACTCTAATATATCATTTATAAGGACTGCTTGGTAAAACCTTATTGATTGCACCTTAGATCTTGATAGACTAATATCACAGCTGAAAGTTGTGATTTGTGAACATTTCTGAGTAGTAAATAATACTAATAGGGCGTGAGTTATGTGGGACAAGCCCATAGAAGAATGAAAAGGATTTTCCCTGCCTGAATCAAGAGTACGTAGGAAAAACATATCATTGAGGTCTTTGTCGCTAGAAAGGATTTAACAGCGTGCAAGTATACTCTCTAGGACTTTTACAGGTGCTGATGTGGAGTTCTCCACCACTATAGAAAAAAATCCCTTCCTGTTCAAAGCTCTCCTGTTGCTGCCTAAGCAAGCTCATGTCTGAACAAGGGAGCACCTGTAAGGGTAAAATTCTTCCCTTCAAACCCTAGAGAAGTTCCCTGTTGGGAAACCAGTCTGTGCCCTCTCCCCGGTAGTCTGCTGGTTGGCTTCCCAAAGGAAAAACTGCTAGTGGGTCACAAATGTTTGGCAGTGAATGTCTGAAAACAGGTCATCCTGACAATGAGATTTCCAGAAATTCAGAGTGTCTTGAAGGTGGTGGTTATTATAAAGGGCAGAAGTGGAGGAGCTTCTGCAGGGCTTCAGAGAGTAGCAGCTACATCTTCAGAGCTAGAAGTTTCACCATAATCCTAATTACCATCACTGATGGCTTACTAAAGCCAAATTTCTTTAGTAGTAGTAGTACCATCACCATTACTAATTTTGAGGCAGGAACTGTGGAGGTTACATATGTGTGTCCCACAGTTAGGATTTCAACAAGATTTAAGCCCACAAGAAGAGGACAAAGCAGAGACAGTTATTGGGCTGCTCATCTATGAAGCCACTGGGACCTCACATCAAAAGCTGTCTTACATGCGATAACCAAGAGCTGGGCATCAGTTTCATGGACCTTTCTAAGGGTGGGAAAAAACCCAAAACCAAACCACAACAGAACAGTCCTCAGGGTCTGATTGTAACCTTCAGGTTGCATGTTTGTGGCAAGACCGGAGAGCTCTTATAATACCTCATTTGGTGTCTGAAATACTGTTCAGAAGGTACTCCAAAAACATATGGTTACATCACAGTAACCAAATTCAATCAAATCCAAGCTTCCGCCTGCGATTTGCAATTGCATTTGGGTGGCAATTTCGTGTCACACTGTGTCACACCAGTAATGCAGGTTGATTAATTCCGGAGATAACACGATGCTATGTTAGCCTTACAGCAGAGTTGCTGCCTGGGTTTGCTCCAAGAGGAACCCCACATAATTAACATGACTCTCACCCTTTCACTTTTAACATGCTTCCTAATTAAGCTCTCCAGGATCTGAACTTCCCTTTCTGGCCGCAGTGGCTGCAAAATGATTTATCCCCTGATGATGGTCACTAGCGCCAACCTTGCTGTCACGGAAGCACAGTGATGCATTTAACTCTTTGAATTATTTTATCCCTTCTCCTTTCCTGTTTAAATATAGAAGTCTGGTGCAAAAACTTACATTTCAAAGCCAGAACGTAAATGTATCCGTAGGCAATTTGTGTGTAATGGACACATACATAAGAAAAGATAAGGATGCACTTAAAAAGCCTTTGACCTGTAATTAGCCTATCTTGCTTTTGTTTTTTTAAATCTTTATGTCACTCCATTTGCAGATTAATTAAACCTAATAGATGTAATGAAATGCAAAGAGAGCCAATTGCTTTGTAGAGATTTAGTATTGATTTGTACGCTAAACCGGCTCTAGTGGACTTTAAACAATTATTGTCAGTAGATGAATTTCTGCAATAACTGTTTTATGCATAAACAAAGCATACTGAGGTACAAAGTCTACCTGTGTATATGGTGGATAACTGAAAGCCCCTGTCTTGCTTGTATTTACACAACGCCCCCAGATCTTTGGCTGAAAGGTGCTGTTTACCCGATATTATTTCAATTTCATGTAATAAATCTGCTACTACGAAGCTAAGCATTCATCATTACTTCAGCACGCTTTCCCCTTCTGTGGGGAGAAGCACCGTCAACTACTGACAGGGGTTCTCCACTGATAACACCATCTGGGGAACAGCAGGAACAGATTTCTTCTACTGGAGAAATCCCATTTTAAAAAAAAAAGAAACACCACAAACCACCAACTCCCCATGGATGTGCCCAAGGGCTGAAGGGACCCCAGGTACTGCAGCCTCCCAAATTGGCAGCTGGGCTGCTGCCTTCCTGAGCTGTGATCTCCCAGCTCACGGGGCTGTGAGAGGTGGCA
>NW_009729305.1:26542-27009 GCF_000703405.1 Apaloderma vittatum | reverse complement strand
CGGCTCATTTCTGACCCCATCACGCTGACAGGCGGGTGGATGGGGAGGGGGGAGGGGGAGCGGAAAGAAAGGTATTATATTTTAAGTACACGAACGCAGTCGGAAAGAAACAGGATGAACCAGCCCAACCATACGCGATGGATGGAAACAATACACCTAATACATCCAAACTATATTATTTTTTTTAAAAAAAAGGAGAGGGGTGGAAGAGAAAAATCTGCTTTCTCCTCATCTTCCTCTTTTTCCTCTAAGAGGGCTAGCTGAAATCTTTCTTAATTACCGCTTATTTCAATGACAGAATTGTAATTTATCATTTAGTTGTAATTTGACATATGTTCACACCTTTGCCATTTCCAATTTCCTCCTTCACTCTAATTGTCTGCCTGGCTCGCCTGTCACGCGCGCCTCCTGGGATTAATTCGAGCTGTCTGTCTGCAGCGGGCTTCCGGCGCGCTCGGGGCTTCACG
>NW_009729305.1:0-26521 GCF_000703405.1 Apaloderma vittatum | reverse complement strand
TTTTCCCAAAGGCTTACCCCGCCCGTCCTCCTCCCGCCCCGCCTCGGCCCTCCGCGTTTATTGTTTAGCCCGTTGGAGTTTTTGGGGGGTTGGCTTTTGGGTTTGGTCGTTTGGGGTTTTTTTTTTTGCATTTGTGACTTTTCAGGTTTTTTATTAGCCCCTAATTATGCTCCCTGGCTGTCAGCTGAAAGGAGAGGAAGCCTTGCCGTAATTAATGGGAGGGGGCCCTGGCAGCGGGGATGCGTAGATGTTGCTCACTCTGCCTTGGAAAACACACACCGGCTTTAAACGCCTTGCCTTCATTTTCCTCCGCAGCTGTTTGTGCTGCTCTTTCCCACTGATGTGGCCTCGATAGAGCTGTTGCACCCTCCTACCCAGGCTTTTGGTCCCCCTAGCCCTGCTCTCCCTCTTTAGAGTCCTGCATCTTGCTTCAGCACCCTCTTAGAACAACCTTTCCATGGCCAGGTCCTGCTGCCCCTCAGCACAACTGTGCTCGCCAGGGATGAATTTGGCCCAGGGTATGTTTGCTTGCTGAGGATGGTAACAAAGCTGGGAAGGGCACCATATGCCCAGCGCACTGAGTGTACACCATGGCTAAAAATTAACCTGCCAGAGGCTGCCTTGATCACCAAGGAGGTGCAAGAACATCTTTTCCTGTGGCTGGTCCTGCTCACGCTGCGCTGATCTTGTCATCTGTATAAATCTGCAACATGCGAGGCTGCTGCTGCTGGTCCAGAGAGGCGGCATGTTTTCATGAGGGGAAGCGATATTTCACCAAAGTGTTGTGAAGTAACACCAAAAATTAGCTTCTCGACCACAGTTTTCTTGGGCAATAGCTGAATCCATGCCATTACCCAGCCCCCTTTTCTCCATCTCACCCAGGTTTCTCCCAGAAGCTCCCCTCTGAAGCCCATATGGATGCTGTACACCTCGCTCTGGCAGGGTGTCAGGCGTGGCACATGGGGGACCACCCTCAGAGCAGCTCTTATAGATAAAGACAACGGAGAAAGCTGTGTGGCATGAGTGCTGCTGTGTTTTTCTGGTTTATCTTTCGATCTTTGCCTGAAAGGACAGAAAACATCCATTCTTCTTCCACTTTTCCTGGGATATTTTTTCCACAAGCGTAGGCACATGGGCCAGGGGCTGTTTGCAGATGTTTCACAAGAGCAGGTCCAGCCCAAGCCCCAGAAAAGGAACTTTTTTCCCCCCAAGAGAATCCTGGCTCAAGCAACCAGCTGAGCAGATACTTTGGATAGTTGGAAGGCAGAAAGCAGGCACTGCCCTATAGCTTGATTATCAGCATCTTCTGCTGTGCACCCCCCACCCCCCCAAAAATTCCAATGCCTTCCACTGTTTTCTCTACAGTTCTTTTCATACCCAAGTAAAGAGATGTAAAGCAAGGAAAAGAGGTACACTACGTATTCTAGCCATTGTGTGAAGCCTGAAAATGCTGAACAAACAGGTTTTTAAAAGAATTAAAAATATTTATTCCTTTTCTAGTGATTTTAGATGTCCCATGCATCAGTACCTGCATGCACAGAAGAGATACTCATAGAAGCCGAAGCAAATTGGCCAGCATTGCCCTCCATGCTGAGGATGTGGATGCTGGGGAAGCTGAATTTTGGAGCAGGGTCACGTGCAGGGCATTCTCTTTGCCTGGTCACTGCACATAGCCTCTATGAACAGTGAGCTCTGACCACCACCTTTATTTTTAACTGCTCTTCTAAATGGTGTAGCCTTAGATAAGTGCTTAAGCCCATTCTTGATGGCTCAGCGTGCCTTAATAGATGCCATGAGTACATCAAATTAAGATAATACCCCGAAAACACAGACCTATCCAATTTCTGCAATTCCCCTTTCCCTACAATTAGCGGGAACCCCTTGCTCTGGGCCATCCTGAGCCTTTCCAGGCATCGCCTTGGCAACACACCACAAAACCAGCCTGACTGGCGAGCACGAGATAGAGGTCAGTGCATCTCGGTGCTTTCAAATCCCAAAGGAATTAATTTCAGATCCAGGGGCCACTGAAGAAAAAGAAAATCCAGCCTAAACCACCACCTCAGTTTAGTTGGGGTCAAAACAGCAGCCGTCAGCTGCACTGTGAGAGATCGGCAAGATGCTGCCTTTCCGAACCGCCTGGCTCAGAGCCATTTGCTGTCCTGCAGCAGCTGCCGTGTGTGTGTGTGTTTGTATGTGTGTGTGAGGGCAAAAACGCTGCTCGGAGGTCCGGAGAGCCGCTAACACAGTGCTGCTGGGAAATATTTGATGTCTTGTAGGAGGCAAGACTGAATGGCTTTACATTTATTTAGATATTTTTTTATTCTCCCTTTCAGTGTCTGCTGCCCACATCACTGACCTTTTCAAATTATTTTGGTGCTTACTGACTTTGTTTTCTGCGTGTTGATGTTGAGCAAGGCTTTTATCTTTCAGCTTCTCACCTTTTGCCATCTAGGATGGCCAGCCTTCTCAGGCGCTTTTGTGTGAACACCAGGATTCTTCTGAACTGTCTGCAAACTTTTAGGAGCCAGCGTTTCTGTCTGCCTTAGCTGCCAAATTATGAGCAGCTTGTTAAAACAGAAAGTGCCTCAAGCTGAGTCCTAAAAAAGCAGGTTCTCCAAATACCTAGTCACATGCTCCAGACTTGGTCTAAAGACTAGAGTATGAGGTGCTTATGATTTAGTATTAGATCTTCACTATATTTATGGCCTATATCATATATTGGAAGTATTTCTCTGGAAATGGTGTTGGAAATCAATGTGCTCATTAGAAGTTGATGCTAAGTGCTTTTGAAAATTCACTTTCTTTTTCATTTCTCCTAGCTATCAATTTTGTTTTTATTTTAAACCTGACTTCCTGAGGCCTTATTCATTAATAGATAAGCAGTAATAAGTAGGTTATAAGCATATAGTAGGCTCGTCTCCCATGCTGGCATACCCACTTCATACCTAGAAATAAATCTTATTTTTCAAGGGTGGGAACTCCTTTAGCTTGCAGAGGGTCTCTGAAAACTGAATGCTTTTGCTGTCACTGTGACAAAAGTGACAAACTCCTAATGGAAAGGAAGGAGTCAGTCTGGATCCCAGCTGGAAAACAGCCTTATGGGCAGCTGTACTGTACAGTACCAGCTGTAGTGCTCCTTACTCTCAATGGAGACGGTAAAGGGGTTAAAACAGATGGGCTGAATCCTGAAATTCTAGGGGACCAGAAGGAAGTGCCGACTTCTGTAGAGTTTGTTTTTTCTTTTTTAATTATTATCCTACTTTTGGGACATTTATTGTCTCAGCGGTGCTATTTATTCACTTGTGTCATGGGAACACATAGACGCTTCAGTACTATCTCATCCTAAATGGTCTGCGATGTACATTTAGGAGGAAAAACCCTGTCACAGGTAGCTCCAAATCTTACTAGTCATTCACAGCTCCCGTATGGCTGTACAGTCAGTGTGGTTACACCCGCTACACACCGTAAACATGCCCAGAGCTGAGGAGTAGCTACGCTCTGCCTGAGCAGTGGACCCTGGACAGCTGGGACATAGAAATTCGGGTGTGGATTGAATGGCTTGCCTGGAGCTGTGCAAGATGGTAGCTGTGGAGTGCTACCGAAGCAGCCGTGGGTGACTTTTCTTTGGCTGTCCCTCGATTCTCTCTTTAGATTTCAACCAAAAAACCCAAACCACTCTGTTAATCCTGTTGCTGCTAATGAAAGAAAAGAAAGGGGAGGAGACCCCAACAACACTTGACTAAGGGGCCTTACAAGCCCTTTGCTGTACGCTGTCTGAGATTGTAGTAGTTTAGTATTACTCTAGGTTCTACTTGAATATGGTGTAGTTCTCTTAGAGAGGTAGGCTCCAGAACAGATGAAGAAATCTCCTTGGCATGTCCTCAGTATGTAAGTTTAACTTGTTGCAATTCCATAAATCAAACCTATTTTTGTTTCAGACTAAAAAGAAAAAAACAACCCATCCAGGCATAGTAGCTGTCTGTAAGAATATGAAACACTTCTTATAAATAATGGAAGGAAAAGCGTCATTCATATATGGAAGAAGAGCTGAAATAATTTTGCTTTGAAGCTGTCTCCTCTGTCCCTTAACCTTCACATACAGGAAAAGCACCAAAATCTTGATCCTTAAAAGTAATGTTCTGGGAAACTATGAGAAGGCAAAATTAAGACGGGATCCTCATGGAAATTGCTTTTGTGCACTAAAATATAGTAGTCACCACTGGTGCCCACTATAAAATTTTTATATGTAGAAAGTGGCAGGCTATCACACTTTTTATATATGCATATATAAAAGTGACAAGCAGAGGAATAGGATGTCTGAAGCTGTAGGGTATGAGTGTTATAGGCCACAGTCATTTTATTTTTTATTTTTTATTTTTTTATTTCATCTCAGTAGGAAAGCTTTTCTGTCATTAGCTCAGTAGCTCAAATATGCAACACAAATGTTTTCTTCTTTCAAGGGCTGAACACACCAAGAGACCTTCCTGCTTTCATCCAGACATTTAGCACTGCTGCTCTCTGCTTGCTAGCATTTCAGCGTTTATTATGACAAGCTCTGGGGCTGGTTCTGGCTGCTGGGACCATGGGTACCTGCTGAAAGGCTCAGGCACCCTGAGTATGGCCAGGGCAAGCATGGGTGGGAGGGTGGCCACCCACACCTGCCAGCTAAAGCCTCACAGTATTTGAGAGCTGGCTGAAATGCTGTTTCTAGCCTTATGGGTTGCCATCCCTAGGTGTCTTAAAAAGCTTAGGGCCTGAGTACAGAAATAGAGGAGGTGAAGGAGGGAGATATACCAAGAGACATGGAAGCACCACCAGAGCATCGTCTCTGGTGGCAGTAGCAATGGAAGTTTTGGGATAAACAGGAATCCCTTATGTAGGAAACCTGCTGTACAAGGCCACCACCCATCCACAAAGACAAAGTTATTCCCAGCCACCTTAAACCCAGCATTTGCCTGTGGCTAGTGGGACTGTGGCAATTCCATTGATAGTGCTGGTATCCAGAAGGTCCTTGTTCCTGTTCGCCCCAGAACGTGCGAGTGGCTGTTGCAACGCGTGACACTGAAGTGGTGGTGATGGTGCATTTTGGACTGTGAGGTACCATCAGGGTTTCACAGCACAGTAGGAGGAAGGGATGTTCAGGATGTAAAGCTACCCAGTCTTGTTAGACATGCTTTGTCTTTTGACAAAGTTGTATTTGTATGGAAATTGAGTAATTCAGTAAGATCAGATGGAAGTTTTAGTTGGGGGGTTCGAGGAAATCCCAGAGGACAGCACAGAGGCAGGCATTTTGCTGATGTTTTTTGGGACCTGGTGGACTTGCCTTTGTGTGCTGTTCATACATTTCCTTGTCTGGCATAGCCCAGACAGAAGTACCTGAGGTCTCCATGTGTATATGTGTCCGTGAGCACACAGACACAAAAATAAATATGCTCTGGTGTGCATACTCAAACTGAGTTTTTAGCCACTTGAAAATGCTTCAAGCTGCAGCTCTGCTTCCTACCTTAGACAGCAGATCGTGACTTGCATTAGTGTGTCCCGTGCCCAACAGGACTGTGCCCTCGAGTCCAGTGTGGGACAATCTCTGCTGGGTGGCAAACAATCTGCTGAGTGTGGGGACAAGCAGGGATAGAAACTCTGGAGGCTCTGCAAGGAGCATCCAGTTCCTCCAACACCTGTCACTGTACATGCTTGATTTACACTTTGCAGTCTGTTTGAGGAAGAAAGTTGGAGAGCAATAACATAATAAGCTGAGCAGAAAAAAAATTGTTATCAGAAAATTATTTGTAACGTAGCCTTTAAAATAAATATCTCAGCTATTCCTGTACTTTACAGTGTCATTTCTAACTCTAAAAAGTCAGTGTATAAATCTAATGGAGTAGCTATTCATAAAAGTTCAGCTTGAGTAATAAAAGTAACAATTTTCTGTAATGATATTTTATAGATTTGAATAAGATATATAAAGTAAATTTGCTTTTATAGCATATGTAAAGGGAGTAAGTATACTATGTCGATAAACCAGGAAATACTTTTAAATTCTTAAAATATTTCTAGAATAAAATAAATAATACTCATAATTTTTTTCTGAAAGACTGATAGAAGGCCACATAGAAAACTTTTCAAATATTTTACAGGGAAACAATTCTACTGCAGCTTCAGAGAAGACGTAACACGCTTCCATCTCTCGTCTTTTAATAAAGGAACTTCACAGGGTCTCTTTCCCCTTCCTACTGTGTATCTCTCCCTCTGAGCCCTTCAGCCCAGTTCTTTCCCATTGTGAGCGTGTTACACGTAAAGAAGTTGGGGTTTTATCCTCTGTGATGTAGTTTTCACAAATGCCAAGTGAACATTTTAGAGAGGAAATTTTTTTCATCAAGTGTGGAGGAGAAGGGAAAACACAAATCTGAAGGATAGGAGGCCTGGATTTCTGATTTATTTTGTTGAGCGCCTGAGGGAAAAATATACCAAGTTTTCATGAGTTACTGCAATTGTGCGTGAGATCAAGTGAGATCAGAACCTGCCTCCCTGGATGAGCAGGGGAGCCAGCTCCCCTGTAGAGAGATGGGGGTGTAACCTGTAATCCTGTGGAAATGCAAAGCCCAGATAATGTAAATAGCTCCAGTTTGAAAATCTCTATGAAAAAAAGCCAGAACTTGCGTGGCATGCATGTGATTATTACTCAGCCTACTTCTATGGGGTTTCCCTAAGGTGCCGATGAGCGTTAAAATGTTCCTTTATCAATAAAATATGTTTCAAAATTGCTTCGTCCCAATGCGATTCGAGCAACCTTCAGTGAAAAGCAGAGGAGTGCAATTTGATTAAATGGCTAAGTGTCTAAGCCATAAAATACACGATAGGAAGGATGGCCACATGGGGGGCTGCAGCCTCCTGGCCTGCATTTAGGCTGACACCTAGACGCTGCCCAGCAAACTGGTGTAGGGTCATTCCCCGTGGTTCAAGCCTTTCCCCAGGGAATCATGTCCTATTTGTTTTCAATCACAGCCCAGCAGGGTAAATTAGGAGCTGAGCAAGCCCATGCAGCCATCAGGCTTGGCCTGACCCTCCACCAACATCCAGCCTGATGGCCTCGCTGCTGGCGCTTATTTGCCTGTTGCCTGCCCAGTATTTGTACCGAGGTACGTGCCGGCACATACGTGCTGTAACATCTATAATATGTGTAATTGAATACTGGCTGCTACCCTGCGCTGAGATCCATGTACACGCAGCGGCGAATGTGCAAGCGGGAATGCACAAACATGCGTGTGGGTTTACACACACTCACCCTCACATACATATTTACTTTCTGCAATTACTTGTAGGGCATGTTAAAAAAAAATCAAAATAAAATGTATAGATTTCCATTCACAGGAATATGAATATGTACGTATATACATGTCCACTAGAGATGGTATGCAGCTATCTCAGTTTGCACATCCACTTGATAGTAAATCTTTGGGTATGCAGCATATGGTACAGCCATAAATACGTATATTCATAGGAAAAGGAAAACCAATATGACTCAACACAAAGAGTTTACACATTATTTTGAGAGGTGAGGTGGCGTCCCTGCCCATGACAGGGAGCTTGGACTAGATGATCTCTAAGGTCCCTTCCAGCCTAGGCCATTCTATGATTCTATGACTTGTGTATGTATTTATACCTACAGATTGGCTCCTGTACCTAGCTCAGAAGGTATCACCATCACTTTGCCTTCATGTAAGCACGAAATACAGAGATCTTCATGACAGGTATCTCTGTACATACAGCCAGGTCATTAAACAATAAAGTTATCATTTTATAAAGCTTTTCAAATAGAATAGCCTATAAAACCCTTATATGTGACACATTCAAGGGCTGCTGGCACTGGATCAGCAGCAGGCTGGTGACAGGACAATAATTATAAGCAAACCATTTTTTGGGTCAAGCCCTAAGTCACATTTCGGGGGTAAATCTTAATCAAAAAATGTTGAGCAAGTTGCTGTGCTGTACCAGAGACTGCAGTTCAGAGTCAGTGCTGTTAAGGACTTCACGGTTTGAATATTGGCTAGTTCTGATTTTTTATTTTATTTTTTATTTGACAGTGGCATATTTCTAAAAAGTCAGTGCACATTTCTGAAATTTCATTGCACATCCATGCATCATTACCTGTTTTCTTAGAGCTCGAGGGAGACGATATTGTTGGGGATTTTCTCTCATGTAGGGAGGCGAGGCAACGAGGCATAACGGAAGCGAAGGATGGCCTTTGGGAGAGCAGCACAGCTTTTCTGAAGCACAAGTCTTTGGTCCAACTGAAAGTCCAAAACAAAGGAGAATCTCTGTCTCTCTCCTTCTCTCTAGCTGTACCTTGGTAATGAAAAGGAACCAGCAAGGGAAGGGGAAAAAAAATAATGTAAAAAAAAAAAAAGTAGAAGCTTACTATTTTAAAAACCTGCTCCAGAGTTGAAGAGGCTGGTGAGCAGAAGCAAATACTCTTCAGAAATGCCTGACTGCAGTGCCAGGGTGAAATATTCCAGGAAAACAAGATAGAGGAATATTTTTACCAGTAAATATTGGAGCTGAGTGTGACTGGCTCATCTCAAAGAAAATGATGGACAAATGCTGCAGGGCATGCTGAAGAAAATAAAATGCTTACGCTTTATCCCAAACCCATTCAGCTAGGGACCATTTTAGGAGTTGCATGAAGTTCTCTGAGTTTTTTTTCATTTGCCCTTGTTCTTTTTCTTTTCAACAGTAAACCAAAAACATACTAGTATCTCTGTTGTTGGCTCTTTCTTGGACTGAGAGCTCCTGGTCTGCAAGAGAGCAGCTTTTCTCCTGAAGCTTTGTTACTTTGTTGAGGAGTTACTGAGCTTAGGGGCTACTCTGGAGCCTTCATTTATGGTGGGACTTAAAGGTGTGGAAGAAAAAACCCTCACTTCAATAAGCTGGGGCCTACAGGCAGCTCCCCCAACTCCCTCTCCCAAGGCAGATATTCCCCCAAACTGGTTCTAATTAATTTGGTATTTTGGCAATTCTTTCTCTTTACACATGGCTGAGTTAGGTGTGAGAGGTCTGGGTTCATATAATTTTTTAAATTTTTTTTTCAGGGGGAGGGTGTCAAGTTATCTGTCTTTTCTCTAAGCTAGCTTCTTGTTCTGTGGTCTGGCCCCATATCCCCTACTGCCAAGGACCAAAGGCACCATGATAGAAACGACATCGTACACTAGTTCACAAATGGGAAAAACTATTGTATCATCCTTCTGAGTTCTGCAGATTTCAGGAAAAGCTTGGGATAGCTTTTTCTTTCTTACATCTGGGCAGAATAGACACCATTAACCATTTCAGGTCTCCCTTTGCTGCCTATCAAAGGGAAAACAAATGACTTCTCACCTGCCAAACCCCTCCCTGCTCCTGGGTCCAGGTATTTCCATCGCAGGCAGAAAGCTGAGCGAGAGGTCAGGTGGTGGACACCTTCTTGCAGCTTTCCTGAGGACATGGCAGAGAGCTGGCAGATGCACGGCGGCTGGGGAGGCTGCTGCTGTTGGAGTGATGAGGGAGGCTCGCCCAGTGAAGGCTCCACGTGACCCCTGCCTACCCGAAGGTTAATGCAAACCTGCGAGGTGCCCCCTCGCATCTGGCCCTTGTGTACGCGCATCTCTCTTCCCACCCGCCCATTTCCCTGCCCGTGCTGGGAGAGGCTGCCCTGCAGCCCCTGCGCATCCCCCGAGGCCGCGGAGGTGCTGCAGGAGTTATGTTACACACATGCCGAAAGCCATTAATTAAATTAGAGATCCATGGCAGGGGCTGCAGAAGCAGCTGTGTCATAAATCATCGCACTATGGGCTGACATGCCAGCCACATCACATGGACGGACATTTTTTCTTTTTAAAGGCATCTGAGGGCTGTCACTGGGGGTCCAGTGCGAGAAGGTGGCACCATGGCGGGGCTGAGGTACCAGCTGGCCTGGAGACCCCACCTCTGCACTTATTGGCAAGGAGTGGGCCTGTGGCTGAAGGCTCCTAAGTGTCGCTGCAGTGCGAAGCAATTGGCATCATCAAACATCACCCCGTGACTGCTCAGGTGCCTTTGCAGTAATGTGCTAAGGGGCAAAAGAGCTGCCCCTCCTGTGGCTGAGGCTGCCTTTTGGCAGCAGGTGCCCATGCTGAGCTGCTGCCTGCCAAGCCCCAGTCTGCCTGGATGGAGACCCCACAGCCCCCAGGGCTTGATGTGAGACCTCCCCTGGACCCTGGCCAGCAGGCTTGGTAGCACAGCACGAAATGGAGGAGATCAACGGATCCCAGCCATGCACAGAAAAAGAGAATTTCTGTTATTTACGGGCTCTGGGTCACTCAATAAGGAACTTTCCAGCTGCTGCCAAAGAACGATGGCTTTTAGACAGTTAATCAAATAAGAAAGGCTAAGGGTAGCCTCTACACTCTTTGCAAATAGCAATCCAGACACGAGAGCAAATAATTTGTGTCAGCATGACAAGAGGAAATGGAATGTAAACTTGCTAAACAGCCAACAGATACTGGTTTTTATATATAGTTTTTTCTGTCTCAGCTTGAGGAAAGAATCCAGGCAGGCTTAAATTTGGGATCCATTTGTAAGGTCAAGTGCTCTCCCCACCTGTGTCCCATATTGGTGGGGAGCTGGAGAGAAACAGCCTTGCAGTATCTTAACATTTCCGGGGCCAGCTTCTCTACATTCACCCATCGGGATACTACCTACAGAGGAAAGACAAAGCTTCAGCAATTTTATTCAGGCCTGTTTCGCGGTGTAGGTCATCTCAGCAGAGTGTGGAAACAATAGCATGTGCCAATCTCTTGGCGCAAATACTGACCCACAAATAATGAATGCTCCTAGCAACCGCCAAGAGAAATAGCAAAACTTTTAACATATTTTTGTACAAAAACAAAATTAAAAAAATCAGTTTTGCACCAGAAAAAAAGTGGTCTGCGTGTAGACGATCTGCAAAGAGAAAATTGTCAGATAAATTATTTGCATTGAGTAATTTGATCGGCTCTCCTTGGAAGCCTAATGAATAGGTTATTTTCTGCAACAGCTGCCGTTCAAACTCAGGCATGAGTCCACGTGGTCTGGCTGTTCAAAGGGATTTATTGTGCTGGCTTTTTTTAAAGTAACTTTTAAAAAAGAAGTAAAACTAGACACACTCTATTTGTCAACAGAGAGGAAAGATGGAGCGGAGGAGATTTAAGCAGGTGGTAAAATTATTGTGAAGCTCTAAAAATTAGCAGTAAAAAGGGTAATTGTGTGAAGACGCAAATGACTCGCCTGTCACTGGGACTGTAAGAGACCATCATGTCTGGCTGTGATGTAATTCAGACGTGTCATCTGCATGTCACGTATGCTGCTATGGAGAGGAAATGCCTCCCAGAAGGGCTGTGAGGCTGTGTTGTCCCAGGAACGATGCTGCTGGGTAGGCTATAACCCTGCAGGCACCTCGGTCTGGAGCTACTCTTCTCTGGTTGTCTACTTTATTTATATAAGGTCAAATACCATCCGCATGTGTGTTTCACTGGAAGGGTCTAGGAAAAGTAAAAAGATCTTGTAATGGTTTTTGAGGGGTTATAGAAAGGGTTAAATGCATTCCAGAGGGAGTCAGATTTCCTTCTGCATTTGTTAGTGTGTAGGCAAAGGCTGACTTGAACCTCTTTTCTGGGTGATATTTGCCTGTGTTTTTCTCTGACTAGGTCTAAATAGGGTAGAGTGTGATCTGCCAATCATAAAAAAATTATTTTTTCCACCAGCAGCGTGACAGAAAGGCGCAGCTCTGCATGTCTGCCTTCCTCCCTCGCCCTGCGTCTGCCTTGCAGATGCTCCTTTCCTCCTTCCTTCAGGGACCATTACTAGGGTCATCCTGCAGTTCAGCACTGAACTTCCACACACTGGACCTTTTTGCACCTAGAAGGTTAGATTTTTTTTGGGGGGGTTAGTTCATTGTTCTCTGCGATCAGGTTATTGGTGAATGAAAAACAGAGTATGAGCCAGCAACATGTGCTTACTGCCCAGAAAGCCAACCGCGTCCTGGGCTGCATCAAAACAAGTGCAGCCAGTAGGTTGAGGGAGGTGATTCTGTCCCCCTACTCCACTCTCATGAGAGCCCCACCTGCAATTCTGTGTCCAGCTCTGAGGCTCTCAGTGCAAGAAGGACATGGACCTGTTGGAGTCATGGCAGAGAAGGGCCACAAAAATGATTCCCTGGCCATCTGGAGCACCTTCCATATGAGAACAGGCTGAGAGAGTTGGGGTTGTTCAGCCTGGAGAAGAATTTGAGGAGATGTTATAGCAGCCCTCCAATACTTAAAGGGAGCCTAGAGGAAAGATGTGGAGGGACTCTTTGTCAGGGAGTTCAGTGATCAAGCAAGGGGTAATGATTTCAAACTGAAAGAAAGTAGAGTTAGATTAGATATTAGGAAGAAATTCTTTACTGTGAGGGTAGTGAGACACTGGAACAGGTTTCCCAGAGAAGTTGTGGATACCCCCTCCCTGTACGTGTGGAAGGTCTAGTGGGAGTTGTCCCTGCCCAGAGTAGGGGGGTTGGTACAAAATGGTCTTTAAGGTCCCTTCCAACCCAAATAATTCTATGATTCTATGATAATCTATTCAGAAACTTAGCGTTTTACTTCTCTTGCTCTTTTTCTTCCTCTTCTTGTCAAGGTAATCAAGAAAAGACTTGCTGTATGAACAATGTGGTATGGAGTACGTATCAAGGTGAATGAAACGTACCTCAGGGGGAATTGGCCATGAGCCATCTTTGCCACATGTTTCTGCAGGAGTAGATTTAAGCAAGCTAATGCAATAGGAGACACTGAGGGTGAATGTATCCAGGCATGCATGTGTAAGGGAAAGAAAACCATCACAAAAAAAAAAAAACAGAGGAAGCAACCAAATACATTTCTATAATGAAGGATTTGTTAGTTAGCTCTTCAACAGGTACTTACCACTGCGAGGACCAGCTCATTTAGGATGCTTCAGCATCAAGTCCAAGGTGGATATCGCCTCTCTGCATGGTCGTTTCAGTTTCCTTTTTTGAAGGAGATGGGGTGACTTAGGAGTGCGGTGAGGGAGCCTAGGGGAATGATGCAGCCCTCCCTCCTGTCCCAGGACCATAATCCTAGACCACAGCATCACCTTTCTTTTAGGGTGGACACCAGGTCCCCCACACTGCGCAGACTAAGGTGAACACAGTGGCTTTGTGCTTGCTATTGCAGAGCATTGGCTCCGGCCTCTTGTGGTTCCATCTGCTTAGATATTGCTCTTCTGCAGGATATGTTGCATCCATATCTCTTCTGATTTGGCTTGTGGGGGGCTGAGAAACCCCCAGTCATGCTGTCACCTACTGAATGGAGGGGAACTTTTGCACCCATTTTGCTTTCGTGGCTTCTTGTGACATTCAGGCCAAGCTATGGAGTAGGCCGTGCTTCTCCCTACTGACTGCAAAATAAACCGCCGTGCTCCTCTCATTTTTGGAGTGGAATCTACTTTGTTTCTCACAAAGGTTGTTTGGCATATTGCAAGAGAGTACTGAGTAGTTCACGTTTCAACTAAGTTTGTGAAGCGTGCCTATTGATTTTACATGTATTGCTACCGACAGTTTTCTTCATTATGAAAAAAACCCCACTAAATGTTTTGTTTTTTAAAAAAGCATGAATTGTAGGTTTGTTCTTGTGATGAATTTTGAATGTCTTAATCTCAGCAAAAATACAGTCTTCGATGTTGTTGCAAAAACTGTCTTCCTGCAAGTTTTGGCAACCGCATTTTGGTCTGAGGGCAGCTTACCTTCAACAGCCAAGGCTCTAGGTGGCCAGTGAGGGGCACCACTAAATGTTTTGTTTTTTAAAAAAGCATGAATTGTAGGTTTGTTCTTGTGATGAATTTTGAATGTCTTAATCTCAGCAAAAATACAGTCTTCGATGTTGTTGCAAAAACTGTCTTCCTGCAAGTTTTGGCAACCGCATTTTGGTCTGAGGGCAGCTTACCTTCAACAGCCAAGGCTCTAGGTGGCCAGTGAGGGGCACAAGCCCTGCCGTACCTGCTCACACCTCTCTTCTTGCTCACAAAATCACCTTTGATCAAATCACCTTTTGAAAAAACAACCTCCCATCCCGTCTTCTCTGTCCTCCTCCTGCTAAGTTACTGCAATAAAAGATACTGAGGAAGGGCTTCGTAACTAGCGAATCGCCTGAGTCACCCCACCACCAGCACCAGGTAGGCTAGCCATGAGCCCCTACACAGAAAATACTGCAGCACTGGCTTGGATTTTTGACAAGAGGCTACAAGCAACTCATAAACCATCCTTGAAGATGTTCTATGCTCAGATGGCTCTGCTGAGGCATGCTGCCAACCAGAGATAGGTAAACTTTAAGGCTGAAGGAGTGGGTGCTCTTCTGGAGCAGGGCAGCGTTGTGACACTTGAGGGCAGATACTGCCACGTGTAGTGTTGTCTTTGTCACCACCAGCCGTATGTCCAGCTATGAAAAGGTGATTTTTCTAGGGGAGGCAAGTTTAAAGAAAGGCAGCTGTAGCAAGTGCTGGGACTTTGAATCACAGAAGGATGCATGAGACACACGGACAGTGGGTTATAGATGTTTAGACTTGTATTCTTAAATAGATTTCAAGGTGGATTTTGGAGTTAGTGTCCTTGTTTGGTATTTGCTAATATCTGCCCTTCTACTGACTGCAAGTGCATCATGCTGAATTTGACACTCACCTGAGTCAACAGTTTGCAGACATTACCAGTTTTTGATTGAAACTACAAGGAGATCCAGCAGTCATCTGCTCAAAATGAGGACCTGGATATTAAAGCAGCATTTGCATGTTTTAATTACCATCAGTGTTGGTACGTATGTTTGACATATATAATAGGGAAAGCAGGCAGGTGGCACCTGGCGTTCTCTGTCACATCAGTCACGTTTTGTTTTGGCTTTTCTGTGCATTTGGACTGATACATGTATTTTGTAGTTAGCTGGAATACTCTTTGTCATTGAGGAAGCAATTTTTGCAATACCTTTCCTAGCCTGGTCTGTGTATAGTGCCCCTTTTTATCTGGGCTGATTAAGATTCATGTTTCTTTCCTCCAGAAGTGCTCTCTAAGGTTCTTATTTACACATGATACAAGATCAATGGGCTAATAATTAAAGCAGTGGGGTGATGCTGTTTCAGGTCTGTTGTCTTGTTTATTTGGAACAGCTGTCTATGAATGTAGGCTGCATGATACAGAAGTTGCCATGGTTAAAAATCGTGTTTACTGAGTGCTTGGTAAATAGTTGCACAACTTTCCGTGTAAATGCCAGCTAGCACATTAGAGTTTCTCTTGGCCAGTTTCACTTAGGGACAAGCCTTCTCCTGAATTTCTGTAACCCTATTGATCTAGTTTGCTTGCACATACCTGTATGGAGCGAGGTGAGAAGGAAATGTACACCAAGGAAGGACTGAATTCATGTTTAGCCCAGAGAGGTGAGGAAGAAGAGGAGGTGTGAAGACAGACTTCACAGAGATGAAAGGCCACACAAAGGAGCTGGGAGCAATCTCTATCTCTGGTGGCTAGGAGAGGAGCAGTGGTCTTCAGTTGCTGCCAGGAAGAATCTAGTTAGGCATCAAGGAGAGACTTTGTAATGGTAATGATGGTGAGGCAGCAGCCTGCAGAGGCTGTGAAATCTCCATTGCTTAGGATCTTGAAGAGCAGATTAGATCTAGCTTTGGCGGGAATGATATACTGTAACTAATGCAGCCTTAAATCAAGGAAATGAGCTGGATGACCTCTTGAAGTACTTCATAGTCCATGTCTATTTATGCCTTTAATATTTGGACGCAGAGTCTGATTAAACTGTGGCATTCACCATGCACTGGAGCAGCTGCTGTTTCTTCCACCCTTAACTTGGTGAGAGAGGACTTACCAGAGCTCTGTGGGAAGCAGGTTGCTCTGAGTGAGAACGGTACCAAAGTGCCCGTGCTACACAGGTCTCAGCTCGGCTCTTCAGAGCTGGACATAAAGTTGAAGGGGGCTGCTGTGCTTTCCCAAAGCAATACCTGGTGCCCATCAGAAAATCCCTCTCCTGTCATCTGCAGTGCCTTTTGCAGGGCACTGGGTACCTGGCTGGTGCCAGCTGTGCACTCGTGCTCTCATCCTCCCCAGGGGGATGCAGGTGCTCTGCATCCTGCTTGGTGCTCCCCCATGCCCTGCACCTCATCAAGGGGCAGGGAGGTGCTGTCCCTTAGCACAGACGTTCTTTATTTCCCCTTGGTCTCACTGAAGAATTTATTTTAAAAAACAAATTAGGAGCAATAACAAATGTAAAAAAACCTGTCCCTTTTTCCCCCCTCCAAAACAATACGTGCTTTCATTTCCAGGCGTGTCTTATTTGCGTTCAGTTCTCCAGATGTAAAACACACCCATGGGGTCAGGCAGTACAGATTTCCTATTTTTCACATCACTGCACCCGGAGAAGGACAGAATTCAGTATCGCTCACATTATACAGGGAAAAAGCCTTCCTATCTATACCATTTTAGAGGACGTAGAATTTTCTTGCAGTAATACTAAGAGAAAGTACCTCCTTTTCTGCTGCAAAAGGTTGCTGTAGGCCCAGGTAATGCTGTGGGCTGTGAACAGATGTGAAACACATTCTTCTCTGTAAAACTGGGGAACCTCAAGAAAGGCAAAAGCAACGGGAAAAGATTGCATGCTGTAAAATGGATTAGCAGATAGATGACTTCTTGAAATGGAAAAGGCTCGCTTCTCACAGGGGCCTGGATTTGCTTATCTGCTAGGCAAGTACTTGCATAATAATAGCTAATCTACATATGATAAATTAATAAAATAGATTTAAGTGTTGAGGAGGCCAAAAAAAACCCCTATATATTTGGCTTTTTTATTTACCTCAGTTGAAAACATCACTGGGGGATCTGTGAGGAAATTAGTAGCATTTACTGGAAGAGAAGTTTCTGCACGTGCAATGGATTCCCAGATTCTTTCTGTGGCAGCTGCATTTTAGCCTCATCTCTCCTGAAATGAGAGCCTGTCCTGTTTGCAGTGCTTTGCAGAGCTGGCTTTATATGCAGCCGCCTTCCTTTCAATATAATAATCCAAAGCTTACAGAGCTGCAAATAAAAACGCAACCTGTGTAAGCCAGCGTAGAAATTTTTCCTGAGTCCACAGACGATCACAATTATATTGGTGGAGAGCATTATTTAAGCTCATTCCTGTCAGCAGTTACTCTAATGCTCAGTAGCTGCGGTGTAATAGGGTCTGGGGGGAGGCTGGGGAAGTACCTGTGCCCGTTCCTATCTCTGTGTTTCCCAGCTTCCCATAGCAAGAGATTTTGATATTGCAGCCACTGCTGAGCTACCAGATCCAGCATCTCAGCTGACCAATTTGTGCCCGTGCAGTTGCATTGATTACAGCAGTGATCAGGGGCTGGCAGCAGCCTATATCCCCAATTTTCCCTGGTTCTCTGGTGGGTTTTGGAGTATTTTTTGAGGTCTTTGCTGCAACGCATGGCTGAGCTGCTGTCAGCATCACAGCTACCTAGCTGGGATAGATCCATCTATAACACTGCAGCCACTGCAGCGAGAGCTGAGCAGCAAAACACATTTTTATCGTGGCAAGAGCCACACCACTGGCTGGCCATTTCTAATCAAGAAGCAAAAACGACAGCAAACCTTTTCTGTTTTACTTTGCTCCAGCTCTCAGACCATTAAGAAAACACCTTAAAATGTGGCTTGTCAGATCTCAAAAGATGCATCTCAAAAGATGTAGCATTAATTATGTAGACTTCACATCAGCTCTACATGGTGTCGGCTTTGCAACAAAACAAAAGCACGAAGGAGGTAGTTGCCTTGTGGTTTTCTTTTTCACCCTTTGAGTCATATCGCTAGCCAATATTCCAGGCTGGCCCTGTGGTCCTAACTGTGGATGGTATTTTGTTGTGAGACACTGTGAAATTCTGCCTCTGGAGATGGTAGTCTAGAAAGTGGAGCAGAGAGAAGCAAAGGAAGGATGGAGGAGAAAGTCCTTCAATTAACTTTTGTTGTAAACATCTGTACTTCAAAAACCTGTGCTCATCCAGTCAGAGAACTGACAAATCAGGTGAACTGTGGGCCCAAGAAAAAAAACAGCTCAATTTTTAATATCAAATGCTCTAAGCAGCAATCACAGTGAGCGGCTTACGAGCAATTCGGTCTGGAATATGTTTGTATTGCTTGTCAGATAATTCTGTGCTGTGGATATATTCGTGGAAATTCTGATGTGTTTCAGGACAATTCATAAACAGGCAAAAGGACCAAATTCAACAAATTCATTCTCCACTGTGAATAGTTCAGCCAGAACTAGTTCTTCGTGATAAAGGGTTGCATGTTTCTCATTTCTAACCTAAATAAACATGCTACTGTACTATTGCATTGTTTATCACCAAAAACTTTGACTTTGTGAATACTGAATCAGGAAACTGAGATTGTGTAAAACTTTCTGCATGTGGAAGAAGATGACTTTTGCATCACCTGGCCCCCCTTCTCTACTGCTCCTCCAGGGTGCCACGTTGTTCCTTGAAAAGGGGACAAGACTAGGTGAGCTTGTTGTATTTGAAACTATATCCTTTTCCACCTGAACTTCTTGACATTGCTGTAGATGCTGAGATAAATTGTGCGTCCCTTGCTGCAATGCTATGACACAATTACATTTTCAAATTCAGATTATTTTGAAAGATTGGAGAGAAGAATTTTTGCCCCAGATGCCCACTGAATCCTGCTGACCCACTGGGCTGTTAGCACCCAAGTGCTAATAGATACCAGTTATTAATCAAACACTGTTCTGAGTTCTTTTTTCCACAGGTCTGTAAGGGAAGATGTGTTTCACAGAAGTGGTTACATGCATGGTGGCTCTTTGTGTCGTAGCCTTCCTAGCCCATGGTAACTTGCACCACATTGAATCCAGAGGGTTTTGCTGCTTAGCAGGCAGTTTTGTCTTGAAGCGTAAAGAACAAGAGCATTTTTGGGAGGGGAGATGAGTTGTATTTGCTGAATGTGAAAGTCTGTGCTGGGGAAGCACAGTTGCTGGGCTGAAGTGGGTTTAGCCATAAGTGTGAAGAACTATTGTTGCCACCAACTTCTTTCCCTGCAATGCATGGAAATGAACCTTTAGAGCCTCAAGGGGACAAAAGATGCAGCCACTGAAGTCATATAATTGTGAACCTGGGAGAATCATCTCCCAGGCTCAGGAGTCCAGACTTTTCCTTTCTTCTTCCATAAAGCCAGCGAACAAAACTTAAAGCCCCATTGGACAACTTCAGGTTGACGGCAACTTTATGCCTCACTGTAGGACTGGATTTTACCTGAGGAACATTTATTCAGATATAACACCAAAAAAAATTGTCTCAGCTGGATTAGTAATTACACATAAATACTTTCTCTTACGCTCCTGTAATACCTGCCTGTTTCTCTGTACTGCTGGCTGCATTCGAGGAGTCCCGCCCTGTAGAGTTGTGGGGTGGGACACCCTAGCTGGGTCTTACCCAAAGGTCAAGCTTAAGTAGTGAAGGACTATGGTTTTCCCTTACTTTTACCCTACTTGCTGTTCCCTTTCGGCAGCCTTTGCAAAAGACCAGGCTCCCTGATATGCTGTGGGTCTGCTCTCAACCCCAGCGTCGCTTTTGGAAACAGCTCACATCCCTCCAGAATTGTGGCTCAGTTGTGTTTTTTGCCTTTTTTTTCCTTTTTTTTCCCCTTAGCTCTCCAAACATACTAAAGTGTCATTAAGACAAATGGCAAACATTTCTCCTTTTCTCACATCTGTCAAAACTTCAAAATCTACTTTCATGACATTTCACACAGCATTTTTTTACGTACCACTTAAAGGACATAGAATCCTAATGAGCCTTGCTTTCATGGTTTTCATCTGCTGCGTGCTGCTGCCCTTGTACAATAAATTAACAAAACGGAGGGGTGGGGGGAACAAGTGATATAAACAGCTGTAGGGTGGGAGGAGAGAGAAAGAGAATTAGTCTGGAACTCACATAGGATTTAGAGATATTCTTTGACTGAAGAATTTATGTATTATCACGAAGAGTGCACACTCCTGAGCAGAGCATTTCCTCAACCTGCACCCCACCAGCACAGAGGCTGAGCTACTTGATAGTAAAGTCACGAAACAAAAACTGTAAGACCTAGGAGTAGCTTTGCATTTCCAGTGGCAGCAGAGTGTCAGGAACCAAAAGAGGGCTTTATTTTTGACCCTTAACTTTAAAAGTAGGTTTTTTTGTCTCTGCAGTTGCATACTTGGCCTGCAATTGTTAACTAATAGTGCATACTTGCTTTTACTGTAAATGTACTATCTGATGTATAATAGTTTCTAATGGGAGACCACTACTTTTTCTCATAAAAAAACCACAGGAGGTAAAATGTACCAAAAATTGCTTCAGTGCCTCCTTTATGGAGGAAAAAAATGGACAGGCATTTCTCTTAATTCAAGGCTGGGAAGCTAGTGGTGCTGGTAGCTCAGGTTCTTCCCTGTGAATCCCTACAACACAAATAGTAGCCACCTCCTGCTCATCCTCTGGATAGGGGAAGGACATCTTCAAATGGACTTGCTGGCCTGCGAGAGCCTGGATAATAGCAATGTAGTTAACAAGGTACTGGGCAAGTCTCTGTTAGTTTGCTGAAGGCCACTCATGAGCAAAAGATCTTTCAGTACAAGAGATGCTGAGGAACACATCTGGTAGCAGCAGTCTGAAAGCGCCTGGAATTAAGCAGGGCCTTTGCTGCCAGGCAAAAGTGCTGTATCTTGATTACAGGATACCAATAGCTATAGTTGTACACTATTTTTCATCTTTGGAAAAAATAGAAATCTATCTGGATATAGCCTGTGCTGTTAATTTTTTAGAAATTTGGGAACTTGGGGTTGGTACTACACAAATAAACAGAAATAGAATGATAATGTTTGCTGTCAGGATAGAGCACACAATCATTGAAATGCCCAGTGAGTGGTCCTTAGGCATTGGTAGGCCATGTGGTATTTCTGGTTTAGACTGGAAGTACTATCAGAAAAATCAGAAATACCAGTACTGTCCACGCTACCAAAATAGCCAATAAACCCCCTATATCTTGTTATTTCCTTGTCAACCTGTTTCCATCTGGTGTGTCAGGACACATGTCTATACATACATATATATGAATGCATGCTTTTTTTTTTTTTAACAGCCCTAACAGCTAGCAGTGCCCCATGTCCACCTGGTCAGCACATCCAGGTATGCTGGATGGCAGCATGGCAGTTGCCCTTTATGCTCCTTCACAGCAGGGAAGGAGACCATCGTCTCCAGGTTTCTTCCAGCCTTGTGGGACTGCTAGCGCCTCACAGCCCTGCCCAAACCACCACGGCCCTTCTAAGTGGCCTCAAGGGTCTGAGTAAGATGAGACCTGAAGCCTCCTTCCTGCCTGAGATGAGATGCACACACCAAATTACCTTTCGCTGCCTCTCCTGAAGTCAAAGTTCATCTTTCTCCAGCACTATCAGCCAGCAGGAAGCCCAGATAATAGTTTGACATGGTAGGCATTAGCACAGAGAAATGCACTTCTGTCTCGATATGGAGCCCTGCATAAGTTTCCAAATGAAGAAGATATGGCAGAAACTGATGAAAGTTTGATTTCACTTGCAACAGGGAAGGGGAAGATGGGTTAATGTGCTTCAGAGAAGAAGATCCTCCAGGAGGAATGTTTACAGGTAGTCACTTGCCCTACTTTTACCTTTCATGTTGGATGCCATCTTTTACTAAATTGCCAAGATTTTCATTCACATCAATAGGAGCTTCAGAGCGCTCAAACCTCAGGAAATCAGTGTGTATTTGGGGGGCCTAAAACTAAACTTAGAAGAATAGTTTTGTGTTTTTTCATATTACTGGTAAAATGTAAATTTCGTTGGTGCAACATTCACTCATTATCGCTGAATCAAAGAGCAGTCTCAGTTCCTGCTGGCATTCTATTTAACAGAAAAATAAAAATCTCTTCAGTTGCCGACATACGTTGCTATGTGAATGCATGATGCTGCCTCGATCTCCGCGTCTCACATCCATGTTGATTAGCTGCCCTATTTTAGGGCTGTTTGCATTAGGCAACAGGCTAGTAAAATCATTAGTGTGCAAATAAATGTAGGTCTTTACCTTAGGAATTAAACACATAAAATGCATGATCAAAATGTCAGAGGCTTATAAAAATAGGGAAAACTGCATGAACTAGGTGAGGCACCATGGTTTGAGGAGGATGAGCTTCGCCGGGGATAAATGACAGGGCTGAAGCACACAAGTGAAAATAATCAGAACTCCTGTGTAAAGTGACGCTGATATATTCTGAATGTCACGTTACACTGCACAGTGCTATGCTTGCTCCAAAAAGGCTCTTTAATTACAGTTGCTGAAGCCTTAAAATCACAAAACTCAAGTACGGTAGAGGTGGGCATCATTTAAGCAACATAAATCATGTTATTGAAGATGCAGCACAAACGAGAAGTTCAGGTCCTAGATAATTTAGCAAGACCTTCCTGTGATATTTCATTATCTGTGTGTCTATTTAAGGCTAATAGTGGGAAGGTTTAAGTCTAGAATTGTTAATTAAGACTATTATCCTTTAAAAATATTTCTTTCTTCTTTGTCTTTCCTTTCTAACGCTCATATAGTAAATCACTTGTGGTGGGCTTTTTGCATATAAACCTGCTACCTGCTCTCCCCATGCTGTTGTCAAGAGTGGCAACCTGTTCTGGAAATTTCTTCCTAACTATCAGGCCTTCCTTGGGTTCTGCAAATGCAGGCAACGCAGACTAACTGATGTCCAAACTCAACAGGGGAATGGAAGTACCTTGCATGGGGCTGAGGAGGCAGGAGCAAGGGTACTTTGACGGTTTTGCCGTAGGGGTCAGGATGGCGGCATCAGCCATCCATTGCAATTTGGCGGGAAAAAAAATTACTTTGGCAGCTTTGTCTTGTCCTTCCCATTGCCTGTCAGAAAGGGGACCCATCTGCTCAGGCATCACTAGAGACATCCCACACCTGGATACACACAAACAGGGGAAGTGTGGAAGCCACAACTTAGTTCCTGAATTAAATGGGAAAACTCTGCCCATGGTAGTTTGAGTGTCCTGGAGAGTGCAATCTGTGCCTCTCTTGGCTTTGTAAACTGCTGGCCTGGCTATTTAAGCTGAAAATAATTATTTCCTTGAGAGCTTTTCTCCCACAGTTTTCTTTTCAGGAGTTGGCACTGAATAAAGTAGCTTAAGGGAAAAAAAGCCACACCAACCAGAGTTCCAAGCAGAAAAACTGAAAAGTCCTCTTGAGCTGTGGCCACCCATAGTGACACGCTCTCAGCTGTCCTGGAATCCCTCCTCTGCAAAGTGTGCAGCTGATTTACTGTAGATGTTTTCTTTCTTTTAGGCAGTACTGATGGATTCATTAGTAGACCTCTGAAGAATGATTTCAGATCTGATATCACACCACCCATTGATTTTCTCTCATACTCTCCTACGCTTTTCCCGTGCCAGGCATTTCCAAGGGAATTGGCTAGAAGGGCTTCACTGTGCCACCAAAAGTGCTTTGGTACTTTGCAGGCAGGATCTCCAGGATTCATCTGGCCAGGCTGCCCTCTTGGGATGCCTCCTTGATTGTCCTGCATCTCCCTTCCTTCTACTATTCTTCTTCTTCACAAAAGCAGAGTCGATTCACCTCTGTGCAGCCAAGCTCTAAAAAAAATCATTGCCATTTCAGGGAATAGTCAAATTATCGTTGCCTTTAGCAAAGTTCATCATTTACTTAAGAAAGTTCAAGGGCTGAGAATGTGGATTTAAAGACTGGCTTGGCAAAACATGTTTTGTAGTTATGAAAAAATTCATAACTAGTCTAGCAAGCAAAGAGAGCCAGATTCCTTAAAAAAACTCTTAGAAACAAAAATATGTGATCAGATCAAATATCTATTGAGATAAAAGAATGAATGAAAAAATGAAACAGTTTTAAACTAAAAGCTTTTGTTGGCAGAGGCACACAAAAAAGATTTTTTTTTTAAAGTATAATCTTAGTGGCAAAGTATTAGAAATGGTCTTTTTTTCTGAAACAAAAATAAGATATTGAAAAGTGTATGAAATGTGAGTAAAGAAATAATTTTTAGTATTAGTGTCCTTCCATATTCCCCAAAACTAGAGGATGTTTGTCAAAGGCCTCTAGACTTATGTTCCCAAGAACAGCTGGATGTATATGCTATAATTTACTATTAATGAGCAAGAA
Source organism: Apaloderma vittatum (assembly GCF_000703405.1). Taxonomy (NCBI): domain Eukaryota; kingdom Metazoa; phylum Chordata; class Aves; order Trogoniformes; family Trogonidae; genus Apaloderma; species Apaloderma vittatum. The sequence continues at coordinate 2,266 of NW_009729305.1, read as the reverse complement.
TGTGCTATTTCAAATGCATTATGTTACACAGAGGTTGATGTTTTGAAAATTGCATTGTAGCTGAAATTAAATGAATGTTTCCCCTGCCACTACTCAAAAGGTGCCTTTACAGTGATAACCACTTCTTTGTGGGTGCTGATTTTTAGATGAGGCACTTCTTGCATGGAGAAGGAAAACCCAAAACTCTTTCCTAAATGTTTGCTTTCATAAAGCACTAACTTTGCTTGTCATCCAGTGACAGGTGTTAAAAACTCAGGAGAACCATTTTGGATGATCAGCATCCCAGGATGCATCTGCATAAGTGTCTCTGTGATCAATGTACACTTTTTTAAAAAGTATTTTTATTTTATTTAGCTGTAAACCTCTCTGCACCTACACCTGGAGTATTGCACAGCAGAATAACAAACACAAAATGGCTTTTCTCCTGGAAAAGCAACAGTTCCTTTTAGTTGAGAAACCTGAAGCCATGCATAAGGGCTTATGCTCGCTCGGTCTCTCTCACTTTTTTTTTTAAAAATATTTCTGTTCTTATAGTGCCAAAGGAAAAAAATCAGTCAGAGCTGAGTCTCCACACAAAATACAAGAGGTTTGCTGGAGTCCCCTGCTGTGCAGGGAAGAAGCATCAGCTGATTGATCCACCATGTCTTTCTACCTTCTCCCAAGATTTCACAGCTTTAAATATCTTTGTCTGTAAAGATCCTAAAGTAGGTGTATATATGATTGAGGTTTTACACTGGAAGAGAAAATCAAATGTAAGCTTTAAGGCAAAGAAGTGCCTCCGGAAGAAGCAGTAGCTGGATTTACAGGTGTCATTTCTGGATCCAAGAACATACTTGCATTTTGTGATTTTGGAGATCTGGGAGCAAGAGGCTTTGGACATCTTCCCCTCTCCCCCCAAAGAGTCTCAATTTACGACTTTTCCTTTTTGTTTGGAAAATGCTCACTGCTGTGTACATCGCACATGCCACGCCGCATCCTTGCGGCCAGAGCCTTTTGTGCTCAGCATTTGCAGATGGATGGCTTTTTCCATCATACATCACGGCTGTGACAGCAGACTGATGATCTACAACTCCGAGCGCTGTAGCTCTGATGATGTGGCTGTGGCTGTAGTAATAATGTGGGCCTACTCCAGGGACAGCAATGTTGCATGGGGTTTTTTTAAAGGTGAAGCTAAAGGCTTAAATCCCCTCTTGTTTCCTATCTTCCTGCCTCCCCAAAGCTGTTTCAAGTCCCAGCTCAATAGAGGGAAAAAAAAAAAAAAAATTTAATCCACCTTCTGCAGTGTAAAAGTTTAAGGCTGGGCAGCAACTAAACTTTGATAGTCACCCTCTCTGATGTCCCCACCACCCTCCCAGGGGAGGATAACAGAGAAACCAGGGAGAGAGACTTTGAGATTGAAAAAAGCTTGAATCAGTTCAATGAAAAGAAAAGCACTAACGATAACAACGAAGATGTTGAACTACATTCAGATATATACAAGTATGTAAACGTATTCAAAGATACAAAAGAATATGTTAATATAGAACCTGAACCTTCCAGATGCAATTCCCGAGCAGAAAGAATCCCAGACTGGACACAGTAGCAGACAGGAGCATTCAAGCCCAAAGTCCCAACAATAGCAAAAAAAACCAGGCAATCCAAAAACCAGAAAAGGAGGCAGAGGAAGCTGACCTGTCCTTACCAATAGTGCTCTTCAGCAGCACAAAAGCAGGAGATAGGAACACCATCAGCACAGGAAAAGATGATGAATAACCAATGCCAATCCCTCCAGCACAGCAGGGACTCAAAGGACCCTTATATACTGACCACCATGGGAAGGAAGGCAGTGATTGGCCCATTTGGGTCACCTGACCTCCTCCCCATAGGCACAGCTGTCCCCCTCCTCCACTGTGATTGTCCCCTATGCCAGGAGCCCCAGAGAACTTTTGTTCTGGTTCTCTCAATGCAGGATGTTCAGAAATATCATCACTGGTGTGAGAAAGCTCAATGTTTTAGATGCTAGAGAGGATGTTACAAAATTAAGTCTTGTAAATACAGAGTTGGGCAGAAAGTCCAACTTTTGGATCTCTTACTCTAACAGGTAAATATTGTCACATCAGAAGGAAAACAAACTTGTCTTGTACAGCTGCAGTAACTCTTGCACTTTTTCCATAGGCTCATATCTCTAGTCTTCATTACTTCAGCTCCTGGAGACAAGTGAGTTTGTTAAGTCACATCTTTCCCAACTAAATAAACATTCCTGGAATGCATCGATGATAACTTCCTC
>NW_009729304.1:0-30578 GCF_000703405.1 Apaloderma vittatum | reverse complement strand
TCCCAACGCTTTGCGCCGGGAGAGGACGGCGAGTCCAGCGACCAGCATCGAGTATGGTCGCCTCGGGGAGGGCGCGGAGGGGAAAGCGGGCTGAAGTGCCAGTGTCGGCGAAGCCTGAACCGAGCCACCTGAAGCATCTGTGTCTTCCTTTTTCCTACTGCTAAAGTAGTTGTTTCTTCAGCTCCTGGCATTTTAACTCAGAACTCAGTGATGTCTAACAGCTACAGATTGCTCCACACGAATAACATTTCATTGGAGGTCATCGGGAAATAGAGCACAAATAGAACAGGGGAGATACCAGGAGACTGGAGTTCTCTGAGTGATGTCAAGCCCAGTTCCACTTCCATGCGTGGACTATTTTACATAATGGAGCACTATTATAAACTGCCAAATTGAGGGAAATCAAATAGTTCCTGCACTGTAAATATGGGTTCACAGAAGCAGAGCTGAGGTCAGACATGATACGATTTGGTTATATGATCCATTGATGAAGCCCACTATAGATGAGGAGATACTTGTAGAAGGAAAAAGAAAACCTCTCCTGGGTGGAGCCATGGGAAAGATGTCAGTAGGAAGAGGACAAGACAGCTCCAAAGAGTTTAAAACCCTAGGAGCCAGAGAGAGGAGGAGGAGGGAATTCTGCAGCTTGAATGGCAGGAGCAGGGCATCTATAGATAGCAGTAGGACATGTTGCCTTTAAAAAACGTACACCCTGAAGACCCTTGTCATGACCATGGTAAGAAAGATTCATTGATACTGCTCTTGTAGCTTACAAAGACTTGGAGAAAAGCAACACAAAAGTGTTAACAGAAGAGTTTATTAAATAAATGGCATAAAAGAAAGTCCATCCACCCAAAATAGCACAGGCACAGAAGTTGTTTATGTACACTGCAGAAGCAGAAAGCCACTGTAGCGTTTGTTTTTTGTTTGTTAACATAACTGTGGTTATCTGTACACCACAGGTTGCAAGTTCACTTCATGGAAGACAGTGGACATCATTCGATGAAGCCACCTCCTGTCATCACCACTATGTTATCCTCAAAGACACTTAATGAACATTGTTAGTATAATGTAGCAATTAACATCATACACCTCTAAATCAAATGTTCCTATTCAGAGTTAAATTTCATTGAGGTACATGTTGGTCTTCATGATCTTTCATCATCACCCACCAAATACTTCCAGGTCCTTGAGCAAAAGCAATCCCATGAACAGGTTTGTCTTTGCTCATAGCAGGAAATGCCCAGTTTTCCTCAACAAATTCCTTTCATACACCACAGGGACTTTATCCCATTCTACTATGTGCAAAGGGTCTGCCTGATCACGATCCTAATGGTTGGATCCTCTTGTGTTAACTAAGCAGGTGACTTATGCTAAATGCTTGGCCCAATTTTTGAAAGTCCCATCATTGCTTTCAGAGTAGTTTTTAGCAGTCCATTGTATGATTCAGTTTTTCTGGAGGCTGGTACATGACAGGGGCTGTAATATATCCACTCAATCCAATGTTCTTTGGCCCAATTGTCTATTGAGAATGTTTTCGAAATGAGTCCCCATTGTCTGACTTAATTCTTTCCACAGCACCATGTTGCAGCAAGATCTGCTTTTCAAGAACAGTGTTATGGGCAGCAGCATGAGGCACAGGATAGGTTTCCTGTCCTCCAGTGGTTGCTTCCACCACTGTAAGCACATAGAGCTCAGCCTAGCAGGTTTGAGGGAGTGTGATACAATCAATCTGCCAGGCCTCCCCATATTTACATTTTAAACATTGTCCTCTATATCACAAGGGTTTTAACTGTTAGCTTGCTTGCTTGAGGTGCATGTTTCACAATCATGGATAACCTGTGTGACAGTGTCCATAGTTAAATCCACCTCTGGGTCACCAGCTCATTTGCATGTTGAATTTCTTCCCTGATGTCCTGAAGCATTCTGGGTCCACCAAGTGAAAAAAAGTTCACCCCTATGTTCCCAGTCTAAGTCTGTTTGGAACACTTTAGCAGCCTGACCCACTTGCTGGTTGTCTTGATGTTCCTCTGTGTCAGGAATTTTAGGTATGTGGGCATTTACATGATGCACCTTTACAAGTAGTTTCTCTAGCCAGCTGCAGCGAACTCAGACTGACACTTCAGATGGTATACAGCAACAGCATCCTTTATTGCACTTACACATACTTTTATACTTATTATGCTGTCCACCCACTCCAGGCTACATTATCTTTGGTTCGCATACCTGTTTCACGCGCCTCTATTCTACTTTTTATTGGTTGGCATATTTTTCTCATGCTTGGCAATATTTTGCTAAATATCAAGCCGCATCCTCATTTTCCTCTCTCACAGCGGTATCTACTTCCTTCTTCCTGCTTACTGTTCTCTCTCAAGGTCAATATCTTCATCAGGGGCACAGCTGTAACTCATTCATGTCCAGGCTGCCCGCAGCTCATCTCTCTCCTACAGCCAGAGAGCAGTATTTTGACACCATGTGGCAGCCCCAACAGATTTACCTCTGTGCTGCCAGTTATTTAGCTTCCACTGTTTTAACCAGCCCCAGAGAGCATTTGCTGCCATTCACGAGTCAGTACAGAGATAAAGCACTGACCACTTTTCTCATTCAGCAATGTACAAGGCCAGCTGGACAGCTTCTACCTCTGCAAACTGACTCAATTTACCTTCTTCATGAGCTTCTTCTGCAACTTGTTGTGCAAGACTCCACACACCAGCTTTCCACCTTCAGCAATTTTCTACAAGTTGGCAAGATCCCTAAGTAAATAGGGCATATTGCTTCTCATTATCTGGCAATTGATTATGTGCTGGGGCTTCTTCATCATGCATTACCACGTCTCCTGTTTTCATTCCAAACTGTTTAGCTTGTGGCCAATCTCTGATCACTTCCAAGATTCCTGGATCACTGGGATGTCCTGTTCAAGCTCAATGTGTGATTAATGCAACCCATTACGCAACTCCATGTAGAATTGCTCGCATGATGTGTGGAAGGATCCAGCCTACGACTGGTAATTGTGGTACCAGGAGCTGTGCTTCTGTACCAACAACCTTCAAAGCAGGTGTAACTCCATTGTATGGAGCCAATATTTCTTTTTCAGTTGGAGTATAGTTGGTCTTTGTATTCTTGGCTCCCAAGTTCTAGGGGTTGACACTAACTCTCTCCTTGTGCCTTCTGCTAAAAGCTTCAGTTAGGACCATTGTCCCTGGCTGTGGTGTAGAGTAGATTTTTAATACCTTGTCTTTTTCAGACTGGACCAAGGGCTACTGCTTGTACAATCTCATTTGATTTGTTCAAATGCCTGTTGTTGTGCAGGGCTGGATTAAAACTGCTTTTCTCTTGGATGACTTCACAGAGAGATCTCACAATCTGACTGTAACTAGGAATACACATTCTCTGCAAACTCATGACACCTAAGAAGGCTTGCGTTTACTTTTTTGTTAGTTGGTGGGGACACAGCTGGTACTTTGTTATTCAAGTCAAGAGGAATCTGTCAATGCCCATCTTGCCATTTAACTCCCCAACATTGGATATCTCATGTAGGTCCCTTGACCTTGCTTCTTTTTATAGCAAAACAGGCATTTAAAAGAATCTTGATTATTTTCTTACCTTTCTCAAAAACTTCATCTGCTGTGTTAACCCATATAATGATGTCATTAATGCATTTCAAGTGTTTCAGTGCTCCACCCTTCTCAAGGGAAGGATGGATCAGTCTATGGCAGATGATAGGGCTGTGTTTCCATCCCTGGGGCTTATATATAGTTCTTTGTTTTTATTACTTCACTATTATTTCCATTATTGTTTCATTAAAGCTGTTCTAGTTTTTCTCCTTTATCCTGTAAGTCTCTCTGCCTCATTCCTTTTTCCTTCCTGTTTTGGGGGGGGGCTTCCCATTTGGGGAGGGAGAGGGGGTTAGAGAGCATCTGTCTGCATTTAGCAGCTGGCCCAGCCCTAACCCATGACAGGTGCTTTTCCCCCAGATTCCCAGTAAGGCTCATTTTGGCCTCCACTACAGACAGTTCTTGAGATCCCTCCATCACTCCAAAACTAGTAATAAACTATATAATCTGATGGCATTAGGATGCATTGTGCACTGGTGTTTGTCAGGGGTTTATACGTTCACGTTCTAATGTGTCAGGCCAATGAATCCACACAGTCCAATAAACTCAGTTGTGCCTCCCCTCCATCTGGCTGGAGGCAGGACTCCTTTGATTTCGAGGGTAATACCCTGTTACGGGTTTGAGTCTGGCAGGGTTTTGGGAAATGGGGGGAGAGTTGTGGGGTATGGCTTTTGCAAAACCCCCTCCACCTCGAGGTAGGAGTCGGACCTGCCTCTGGCCAGGGCCAGGTCAATCAGCGCCTCTGCCATCAAGGTATTTAAGAGGTGACCCCACTGTTCTCTGTCTCTTTTGGTTCTTGATCTGTCCTGTCTTTGTGTTGGGGAGTTTTTTCTGCTGGAAGAGGAGGAGGTGAGAGGAAAACAAAGGACTGCACTACTAAGAAGAAAAATGAGGAGGAAGAGTGCCAGAGCTGAAAAACGGGGAGAAAGGTGCTGGAGCAGAACCTTTCCTTGGAATCTCATGGTGAGTGACATGTCAGGAAGATGACTGCCTGTGAACTGAGGGGATTGATGATAGTGACAACAACCAGGATGTGGCGGTATGTGCAGAGCCCCATGTGAGAGGGGAGAGAGATCAAGCATCAGCAGGGGATGCATCCAAAGCGAACCACAGCCCTGATGGAATGGACTCACGAGGAGGAAGAGGATTGTCTCCCATGAGGTGGACACCACATGCCATGAAGGAGACAGTGCAAGGAGCCCTCTTTCTCAAGGAGCTGCTATGGATGAGAAGTAAGGCCAGATGGACTGCACACCTCCCCCCTGCCGCTGTTCCCCTCCCTGCCCCCACCCTCCTCCCATTCCCCTTCTCTCATTATCCTTCTTTGTAAATGGTGGTGGTAAATTAACTTATGCTTTCTCCCTAAATCTACTCTGTTTTTTACCCATCATCTTAAGTGGTAGGTTATTATGTTCCCTGTCTTCTGTTTGTGCATATCTAATTGATTTCTAGTCAACTGAGACTTAGGACCCAACTTTTAATCATTACTAAAGTCTGCATCAGCAGTGACGGCACGATTACTCCATTGAACACCAAAAACAAACAAAAAAATTGGTCATAGCCACTTCTATATTGAAAACAAACTGCTTCCGTCCATCATTCATTCAGTCAGACAATTGGCACCAAATGTATTGTAAAGGCTAAACATATTCAATGCTCATTTTAAAAAAATTATACAGAGAAAGTTAAATACTATGCAAAATCATGCAGTCTTTCCATATAATGGCCAGTATCAACCACACTAAGCATTTAAATACTTTCCATTAAAGTTGGAGTGCCTGTTTCCTGTGCCATTACAGAAGCTCTGGTTTGTTACTGACTTCTGGTTTCAGTTACCATTCTCTGTTTTTATCAGTTCTTTGATTATGTGTAAGACCTTGTCATCTAGGAAAGAAAACAAACACAGCAGAAAAAAAAATGAGCTTAAAAATTGATTCCCAAAAAGCCAGGAAAATCAGAAGACAAGTCTAGCTCTCAGTAACTTAAAATCTTAATGTTATAGGCTATGCTAGACTCTAAAGCAAGACAAGTGATTCCCATCTGTGAAGCAAAACGACAAGCAGTATATCCACAGTACACCGTTAAGAAGTTTATAAAATTACTCACTGAGCTGGCCATAACCATTTCAGTATTTCAAAGAGACTGAGAAAGTGATGGGTTAACTACAGATACATTAGCTTATGGGAACTCCCTTTCCTCTTCCTCTCCATCCTCTAGTGTTCAGAGTTTACATTGTGCTCACCTGTTCACTACTTTGGGGGCCAATATACAGTTCCCCATCGCTAACTTAAGTTGCAACAGTGCTTGCACAACACTTAAAATTCAACCATGCCTGAGGTCCATTACACACAGTCTTCTGTTCTGAGATGCATACCTCATCATTACTATCGCTACCTTAAATGGTGCTATCACAGAAGCCTTTAAACCAGCAGTTGTGCGGATCTTAATACACCTGTGGGGAGCCACATAATACATATAGGATTAGTAATAACTTTCTGGATGTCTCTTAAGACAATGGAATGATAATAAACTCACACTAACCCTCCTGGGTGAGGATGCAGTGTACTATAGCTTCCTCGGATGTGCTAGAAAGTCCATTTAACAAATAATAAAGTAAAAAATGCAGTAAGTTACCTTCAAGTGACATTTTAGGGTTTTCAAGCTTCTTCCTTAAAACAGACTCAATGAGAACTCTCAGCTGTTTGAAAATTACTGCTATTTTTACAGGAGCCTATAAAGAACAGAGAAAAATACTTGCATTACTCAGATAGTTTATATAAAAATACAGATTAAAATATTACTTTATATATAGACATAAGTTTATAATCAGATTCCTGCAAATGTGATGCATATACACAATTTTAAGCATATGGACAGTGTACTCATGAAATGACTGAGCTTAAAATATGCCCTCACCTTCAATCATGTGTGGTTTGTAGCATCACAGCCTAAAGAACAGCAGCCTCAAAGAGTAACTCAGAACATGCTCCCACACATGTCATTATTAACTAGTAGATGGCGAAATTATTAATCTCCAATATCTTATTTGCTCTAATTGCATTTTTCCCAAGGTATAAAAGTACACATTAATTTGCACTTGAAATAAAATACATACATGTTTCCTCTTCAGAAGGTCTGCCTGGCCTCCTGAGAAAGCAATCACAAACCTCTTCTAAATCTTGCTAGGATGTTGGATTTCTAAAGCCGGATCTTTTTTTTTTCAGGAATCTTTCAACTTATCCCTCCCTTCCTATTCCAGTCTTTATTTCATCTATATACTGCCTGTGGTACAATAAGCAGCTATTATGGGAAAAGCACAAAATACAACATACCCTGCTTAGCATCTCAGTAAATAAAAGGAATTCTGAAACACACTACAAGATGTAACTGCTCCAGCAACCACACAACCTATAGCCACCCAGGGACCGTAAAATATTCTCTATCAGATCCACAACGAAGCTGCTTTTCAAAATTCCATAACCATGATAACCAGTGAATTCAATTACGACAGCTGCTTGCTTCCATCAGCGGAATTCAAAAAACTGTTTCATAGCTCACAGTCGTCCTCAAGTGCAACACAGGCCTATAGGAGCACAGAAAATTGTAACCAAGTAGCTGTCAGGCTAGCAAAAGCCAGTGTTAGCCATTTAACAGAAATACAGAAGATTTTGGCACGTCACCTGCTTTAATTTTGTTTGCATTAAAATAGACTAAGAAAATGCACTCAGTTTTCCCATTCCCAAATAAAATTTTCACCTGAAAAGAATAAAAAAGAAAGACACACAAAAATCCCAAATACTCCAAATCCAAACAAATAGGTATTTTCCACCTGGCTTTTTGTCTTTCCCAAATAATTCTGTTTGGACTGTAAAGAAAAATAATTAGTATTTTAAACACAAATACATACTTACACAATTATAAGACTGTATGAAAGGGTACTATAAAGTATCACGCTCATCTGCTTTCAGTACTAGCTCTACAAAACAAGGTTCAGTCTCTAACCATTTTCGGTATCTTTGCTGAAAGAACATCTTTCTTCATGGTGAGGGAACTGCTTTGTTACAAGCCCCATATTACAAACCTACTCTTTCAAGTGTGATTTGCTAAGATTTCATTATATGTATATAAAATTTCCCATAATTTTTTCTAATTCTCTTCCTCCCTCCTCCCTCTTCTCTTCATTCCACATACACAGTGTTCTAAATTAGCTTGGACATCAACTACGTAATACAAAGCTCATGGAACCACAGAAGGTAGTTACCACCCCAACACACCTGGAAATGGATCCAGCCATCAACTGTAAGGAGACGCTCCCGGTGCTGGACTTCTATATCCCCACCAAAAAGCAAAATGGGAAAGGGGGATATTAAAGTAGTCTCTCTCAAATACACCTTAGTGTACCTCACCTGCATATAAACAAACACAAGCATTAATAATAACAACAAAAGCTCAAAACATATCAACACCAAATATGATTGCTACTTTAAAAAGCAAAAAACATACTTTTTTCCTTTTAAGATTCACACAAGTCATTCTATGGCAATTTGTTTGTCCTAGACTATAAAAAATACATCACCTTTAAATTGATAGGCTTATATACTACCAGAAAATTAGCCAAAGCCATATTAAGATTCAAACATAAAGACAGTGTTAGCTTAACACTGTTCAGAGATGTAATTCAAAATTAATAAACCTACTAAAATTAAAGGCAGGTAAACATCTTTTGTCACATATACTTAGAAGCAGCTGCTTTGTGAATCTATCTATACCCATGTATGCAAATATATACACACTCATGACAGGGAGGTTGGACTAGATGGTCCCTAAGGTCCCTTCCAGCCCAGGCCATTCTATGATTCTGTGATTCTATAAATGTGGCCCCATGTGCAGACACACCGAGCAAACTTTTGGGCTCAGCATAAGCTACTTCTGGCTTTAGATTCTCTCATAGATAAAGACAGAATGAGATGGGAATGTGCCATAGTGAGAGGAAAGGAAAGAATGCATCTTCATACAAAACTGCAGTCTTTGTTTGTTCCACTGTTCATCAAATAACTCTCCTACCCTAGCTGCTGTCGTGCCCTTACACTACAGGGTTCTCAGGGGCACAAAACATTTTGAGTTTTCCAAAAAACCACCATTACTTCGCATGCATTAAGAAGTCTAATGTAATTTCTTGTTTCTCTACAGTAAAGGCGGCCATTAAGCACCTGTGGTCAACATCTTGTTGTACCAGAAGTGTAATTAAATACAAATGCTTGAATTTAGCAAAAAGCTGACAGTGTTCAGTTGTGATGGGGAAGAAAGTGACAGGGGAAAAAAGAGGAACAAAGAGGGAAAAAAAAAAAAAAAGGCAACTCACTTATGAAGGTCAGCAGTTAATTACAGAACTGTCTACTTCATGTTATTACTAGGGACATGTAAGGCCTGTACCGTGTTGCAAAACTTTAGAGCTTGCTTAGAAGAGTACAAAAAGCACACTTTAAAGTGGTAAAACTACATATTAAAGTGATGGCACTAAAATCAACAGCACTGTATTAAAGAAGTCAATTATACTATCAAGTTAAATGACACACAGAAAGGTACTTTTCTTTACAGCCACCAGTTTCACCATGAGCAGATCTGTTAATGATGTTCAGCCTTATCTTCTTCTTCAGCACTTAGCTGACTCATTTTTACAGACTTAAGGATCACTAAAAACTCTTAAGATGAGTGAGACATTCAGATACACTTTACACTGGTGGATGTTATTTGATATTAGAGGCATAACTCCACATTCACACAAACTATCAGCTACATTTGCTATTTTCACTTACCTTCTCCTGGTAAAGGAGCCATCCATATGTCTGTAAGTCTCGATTTACAGAGGATGGGTGCACTTGTGCTTTACCCTGAGCAGTTTCTACCATGCAGGCTAACTTCTCTGTAATATCCACAGATTTTGTATATATTATTTTTCCAACGTTGTCATAGAGCCCTGCAGTCAACACAGCTTTAAGAAGAGCTATTTCATGGAGAGAAAGGGATTGTGTGGCTCCATTTGCATCCCATCCACATTGCGTTGTAGGTGCTGTGAATCCTGCTGCTCTGACCACCCTTATGAGTTCTTGCTTCACATCCTGAAATTAGTATTAGAAAAACTTGAATTAAAAAGGCACACACCTCACTACATCAGCAGGCAATAGTACTCCATCCCAAATATGCATGCTCTCCAGAGGAAAATCTTGTAGTAGAAAAACACTTGTATTTTCTGCAGCCCCTTTGGAAATAGTGCTGTTTCTATGAGAAAAACATTATCAGGAATATAGGCTAGATATATGGTACTAAAAAGGATAACTTTGTACTGTAAATGATAAATCTCTCCTCTGTAGTTAAAATAAAAAGGTACATTTACATCAAAAGATTCAGTTCTGCTTAGGAGAGCTCAGTCAGCCAAACTTAAATAGGAAAAACAATTAAAACATTTTCTCAACAAAAATAAAAGGCTATTCACAAAATTTTTTTCTTATCTTTCAAATTAACTATTAACAGATCTTTTTTATGTATTAAGAATAACACAAAGTACTTTAAACAGGAAGTTCTGCACCTCTGGTGGAAGTACGGACTACGGCCCCCAATAGCAGTGCCTGCACAGCCATACACCAACCAAGTGCATGCATCAGAACTCAAATATAGATACAGGTACCACGACTGAGGGTGTGCATTTCACCAGTCCCTAGCATTCCTCTTGTTTTTATCTTGTCTAAACACTAACTGTGATATATCTTATTTTTAAAAGGGCATGGCATTTTCAGAAGGAATTTTTAAAAAAATAGCTTTTGAGTGCACAGTTTTTTGGTCTACCTCCAGAGTTAACAGTGAAGTCCTATTAAGGAAATTTCTTCTGCAGTAAGTCATTTCAGCACGATACCCTCCTTCTTGTCGAGCCCTCTTCCACCTAAGGAAAAAAAAAATCTTTCTTAATAGAGCAAAAAGAATCACATCAAGAGCTTAACAACATGAGAGTTCTAGTAAGTTATAAGGCAATACTGCGTTTTGGTCATCACTCTCCACTCAAAACCAGAAAAAAGTGGCATTAAAGAATATCAACGCTGCTGGTCCAAGAGCACTCTGGAGAACATTGCTGCAACAAATTTGACAGATACTAAAAAAAAAAACCCTAAAATTGCCCTAAAAATCTCTAAATGCTTTAAAATTAAATTACACATTTCTGTCTATCTTCACAGTTGAAACAAAATTCAGGTGTAGTTTTTGAGACTTAGTGATAATATTCCAAAAACAAAAAAATGCATATGTCATTTTATAACACACGGATTTGTACTTTCTCAAATACAAAATACGCAGGTCAGCATACCACAGACGGCAAACAAAATACTTGGAACACTAGGATAAACAGACACAGTACACCTCTCTCTGTGTGCACAAGCATAATTAAAAGGAGTTAAAAGACAATGTACTAAACAACTTATCCCTTTGTGCTACAGTATTTGGCAATCTATTGTTATTCTGAAGAGAAGAACTTCAGGTGCACGCAACTCCAGAGAAGATTTTTTACAGAACTGTGTAACTTAAGTGTTATCTGCATTTAGCTCTAAGGACAGAACTACCACTTACCCCAGATAAGCATTGTAGATTGTCATATGGTCTGAAACTGCCATTGCTAGAGAGGATTTTGCAAGATCTGCTTCATCCTTTCGACCAATTGGTGTAGTAAATGGGGATTTCTCTGTCATAACTGCAGCCAGAGTTGCCTGCAATTAGTAAAGTATACATCAGTTAAGAATACTTCATGATAAGTTTACAGGTTTATCATACAAATAGTTTTACATTTTCTTTTACAGTAATATTTAATGGTATTTTATCTTCTGAGCATCAAGGAAAACTTAAGACCCTAAGAATTTCTCGCATCAAATTCAGAACCTACATTAAAGACATTGCTTACATAGCATCTGATTAAAAAAATACTAAATCTCAAAACTCGCATAAAATGGTTTGTCAAATGACAGAGCAATACGCAATACAATACACCAAAGGTCAGATTAAACAACTGCTTTAGATTATACCACATTATCATGAGATACTGAGACAACAAAGAACTTTAACTTCCAGTTTTCAACAACTAACCTACCCACGCTGCCTCCCAATTTGCAGTAAATCAAATGGAGTAGGTGAAAGTATAAACTACACCACAGTCTTTACGCAGTAAGTTACCACATCAATTAAACTGCAGTAACTTTACATCAGCATGTCCTTAGCCTTCAGATCATGGGGTAATTGAGATTGGTCTAATCCACGTGTAAGATGTCTTTTTATGGAAATAACATCCTCCCTGGGATCAGAACAGAAAGAACCAGAGACTAAGTCTGACTACTCCCTTGTGAATAGTACGTAGGAGTTCAGAAACAAGGAATCATCTACACTGGAAAAGACCTTGAGACCAACCATAAAGAATACTTAGGTTGTTTCCCTCCATGATGTCCAGGCACCCTCACCTTAGAAGAAACATCTTAACTTCTTGCATCACCTTTTCAAAATACTGTGTTGCAAGAAATGTGTAACTGTAAAGAGTTAACCTTTTCTGTACTTTACATTTAGATTTCTTTTACTTTTTTTCTTTTTTTTTTTTTTTTTACTCACCACAGGATCCAAGCAGCCAAATATAGCACCAAATATCAGCATTTTGCCAATCTTTACATTGACAGGAAGGGCTGCAAGATGCTGGCCCAATGGAGTCAGCTTGGGCTCGTTTACCAGACAAGCCCCAATCTTCCTCAATAGGTTCATTGCATTACCAATTACTTGTTGCTGTGGTGGGTCTAATGCTCTAGAAAGGAAATCTTCAGGAGAGCCAAGATTGCATTTCTGTGGAGCAAATGTTCATATACTTTAATGTAAAAATCCATCATAACAAACTTTTACAGTAACTGCAGAGGAAACTGGAAAGCTGTTCTTGCAATCAAAAGCCCACATTCTCTCTCATCTAAACTTGTCTCTTGGTTCCCAGAATGCAGACTTGCCCCACATTAGCTTAAAAAATAAAATTAATTTCTTTGAAGGATTTAGAGTCACAGAACGCATTGGGCTGGAAGGGATGGGACCTTTAAAGCTCATCTAGTCCAACTCCCCGGCACTGAGCAGAGACAGCTTTAGACAGGGTTGCTCAGAGCCCCATCAAGCCTGACGTTGAATGTCTCCAGGGATGGGGCCTCCACCACCTCTCTGGGCAACTCGCGCCAGTGTTTCACCACCCTCATAGTAATTTCTTCCTGATATCTAATTTAAATCTATCCTGCCCTAGTTTAAAACCATTTCCCCTCATTCTGTCTCTACCCACCCTTGTAAACAGTCCCTCCCCAGCTTTCCTGTAGGTCCCTTTCAGGTACTACAAGGTCACTATAAGGTCTCCCCAGAGCCTTCTCCAGGTTGAAGAGACACAACTCTCTCAGCCTGACTTCATGTGACACAACCCCTGATCAGAGAAGTGTGTTACCAATGGTTACAGGTGAGCAGGAGACTCTCAAACCTGAGGAGATGCAGGTCAGCCTGGCACTAATGCGCCAGGGTGCTACTTTTCCCATGCACAACCTACTTGCTCAGGATGGTGAGAGAAGTAATGGAATTGCTACCTTAAGCAGAAATCTGTCTGAAGGCTATTTAACTAAACTGAATACCATACTACACCATTCTCACTCAGCAGCACACTCTAGTTTCCAACACACAGGCACTGTGTTCCCCTCCACCCACATTGTGGTGGGACACTGGATTAGGGTTGCCCTAGCAAATCTTTTTAGCCAGTAAGGTCAGCAATTCCAAAACCACGATAGTATGAAGGTCTAATTCCTCCAAAGGCACGTACAGTATTTTCAGCTAACAAGGTCAGTAATTTTAAAACCAAAACCATACCATAATATGAAGGCATAATTCCTCCAAAGGCACACGCAGTATTTCTGGAACAGAATACTCCATGAAACTTTCAAACCTGCAATATCATAAAAACACAGAATCACAGATACTACCTTCTACAATTCATTGGTGCTGCACTTTTCTTTCAATTATGAAAGTGTTTTTCAAACCACTTACATTAGAGATACCAAAAATATTAAACTTTTAAAAAATCATTAAACAAGTACTACAAGACTTTACTCATATAGCATTCAAAATTTTTTTTTTAGCTTAATCTTTCCAGTTTGCAACAATTAAAGTGAATTTCAACATGACTTCTTGGTTTTGCGCAGAAAAAAAAGACAAAGGTGATTTACAATATCTTGCTAAGTTTACAATACCTGTCTCTCGTGTACATTCGGAAGCAGAATCCATCCCTAACACGTCCAGCTCTTCCTTGGCGCTGCAGAGCACTAGCTTTACTAACAAAGGTCTCCTCCAGAGAACTCATCTGACTACTTTCATGATACCTTAAAAATTGTAAAGCAAGTGCACAATCAGGTTGCAGAATTAAAGTTTTTATGTATACTTGAATACCAACATATTGAAAATGTATCTAAGTAGTATTAATCTGAAAAATATTATAAACAGTTTAGAAAACATAACTGAGGAGTAACTGTACATCATAGAAGCTCAGACATTTCATTGAATTTTAATGAAGATGTTTTGAAGATTTTTTTCCCTAGCAATTCACAAAGCTTGTAACACATTTGGTAGGGCTTTTCACAATTAAAATGGTAAAAAAGTAACTTCTAAAAACTCAGATAGTATAAAAACTATTTACTTTTTTCTTAAACCAGTGCTTAATCATGATTCTCCAAACTCCTATGAACAACTCCTCTTGTTGTTCTTCACACTGAGAATCCGAAGATTCATTGCAAACTTGCACCTAAATTGCAAGATGTTCAATGAGCTCACTACACCATTTTTGTCCAGAACTGTAGTTCAATAAGAATACTACAAAATTCTTACAGCACTAACCTCCAAATATTGACAGTAAGCACAGTATGACTGAATAAAAATCAAACTCTCACCTATTTTCTTTTGTTCTCCCAGTATCAATTACAAAGACAACATCTGGTATTGTAATACCTGTCTCTGCTATATTGGTTGCCAAAACGATCTGAAAAGTAACATAACATAAAATAATTACGGAATGTCTAAACAGTTTTTATCCTTTTAGTAAGTATTACAGAATAAGTTTCATTAAACTATTTTTAGCAAAAAATGTTTTCTTAAATAATCTGACAGAGCACTAAAAAGCTACATGACTTGGAAAATAGTTTAGTCTTCCACAATTACTAAGAAATCAAAAGTTAAATGTGAATTTCGCATTCAATTTTATAATCCATCAAAATTACTTGCTCATGCTTGCCAACACTGATCAACTTTTATTAAATAGTTTGGCAGTAAGAAAAATACTATTGCCCTAGACAAAGTTACAGTTACTGGTTAACAATTGTTAAAATACAGGAAAGAAACAATTAAAGAAGCTATAAGAAAAATATTAGGTTTAAAAATCTGTCTGATTACTGTTGAGGTTTTCACAGCATGCTAGTTTCCGTTTGTTACAGAGCACCAAAAACCAGAGGAATTATTTCTTTGCAGCAAGACAATTCCAGGAACAACTGGTTGCTGTTTAATTCCGTATGATGATTTTAAAGAAAATCAGAGTTGCATCCACAGAAAAGTTTTCAATTCTAGTGGTGAACTTTGCCTTTCTAATTATAACATACCTTTCTAATACCAAGAGGAGGTATTGTGAATGCAGCTGCTTGATCTTGAGTTGAAAGAACAGAATGTAAAGCTATCAACCTGTGCCTAGAACAAGAAATTATACTAATGAATATACACTTAACAAACCAAGATACAGTAAAAAAATTGAGATGAGAATAATGACGACAGTTTGGAGAAAGTAACTAGAACGGATGCATGGCAGAGTTAAACTTAGTACGATGAGGTATGGTAGTTGGCTTCACTGTTTTATTACAATACCAAGGAAGCATGACACCATTCATAGGGCTCTTCTCCCATTTGGTAATAACGCAGGAAAAACACTACCACTGCAGAACTCTAGGTTAATCCTCCGCAATACCTTCCGAAAAAGGGAACAAGGTGTCCACGAACCCAAGGTTGTGCTTCCAAGAGAAAGACCATTGCTGTAAATTTGCACACAATTATATACACATTCGAATTTCAGCCTTAGTAATAAAGGCATTCAGAGGTGAGACAGATTACTACTTTTCTTCTCTGCTAGACCTTGACATCTCAGTCCACCTACAGACCTTAGAATTCGACCGCAAATATTCTTTTTACGTCATCATGTTGCTAACTTCTAGTGACCTAAAAACCCAGATTTTACAACTATCTGTAACTACAACCCTACGCCATTTCACTTGGTCTCCATGTAAATAGTAAGCTACAGAAAGCTGTAATTCCAGGTATGGCAGCTTCCATAACCTAAGTAGCAGAGAAGCTGTATCAAGTCAAGTATCTTGTGATCAAGTTTGCTGGAAAAAAAAATAAATCAAAAGTTATTACTGTACCATTCCTAAGCACCTGTCATTTTTGCTTGTATCATTTTTTTTAGATGATACATTTGTAGCACAAATAGCTCAGAGTTATAACTATCAGTTTCCCTTTTAAAGAATAGCAGACCTTAAACCCCTAACATATTAAACTATGAACTTTGTAGAAAATACCTGCATTACCTGTCACGCAAGTTAAATCTTCTATCAGTTGAAATAAGATCATACAGCTGTTGGATATGGGCAAGGCCTGGTAAAAAGATCAGTACAGCACCTTCAATGTTCTTAAACTGCGGACTTCTATCTGGAAAGTTACAGTGCAGACACACAGTTAAAACAAACAAGAATTTGCAAATAGTTTCACCTGAGAATAGGAATTAATTCTGGGCCCTGCAGTACATGATTTTTAGGATGTTTCATATAAGAATGAAGTACTTCATTATCAGTAGAATGTACTGTAAAGTAAGTCCAAAGGAGAGCCCCAAATACACAAACTGTTTAAGAAGTTAACTATACCTAAGTAAGCAAGCAACTCCAAAATAAGTTCAAGGTTGATCTTGTAAGGGTTCATATAGAAGATAGCCTGCTGTGTACGACTGCTATACTTCGCATAGTAAGGAGCCAAATCAATACCAGATGCAGACTGGATTGGGACATGCTCCTAAAATACAAAAGCAGGAAAAAAATAACAATATTCTTAGTGGTTTAGAAAAATGTAAGAGAGCAGAAGGACAATTTGTCATTCACTTAATTTAGGTTTCTTAAAAGAGAAATTGAGATGAGATATTTTATTGGCTAACTTCCCACCAGGATCACCCTGAGTTCAATTAAATCACAGCCACCTACATAATCTGTGTATAAGTATCTACAACTGTTAAATGAAATTTCCAAACGAAAACAAAACAAACAAACAAAAAAACCCCAAAATCCAACACAAAAAAGGCAACCACCCCAAAGGCAAAAAATTCAAGTCTGTGCAAGCAGTACTATACAGTCTGTCTAACAAATGAAACCAGTTCCCAGGTCTATTATCAGCCCAAAACTGGTAGCACAGTGGCTACTCCTCTTTCAAAACTCCTATTTTGGGGTGTAGCGGACAGATGCTGAATGTTTGCCTTAAACATTTCTTGGCATTTTTACAAATCCCCAGCTTGGTCAAAAACAAGACTGGTTGCTGGTCCTGTGTGACAAACTGATAAATGGCAATGGAATGTGGTAGAGGGTAGAAGGAAACAGATGCCTCAAACAGCCTTGAGGCAGTCACACATGAAGGAAGGAGTCCTGCGAAGGCAGCATGGCCTTGCCTCATAGCATATATCCCATGGAGATAAGGCAATTGTATATGGTTGTACATAACGAAATACCCTGCTTCTGTACTGGACATACTATATGTCCACATATAGAAAAAGTGTGCATAAACTGAGGTGGGAAAAAGCAGAAAGGTGGAGAAGCTGCAAGAGAGAAGCCATGAGGGAGAAGCATGTAGACTGAGATGAAGCCACCAAGAAGAAAAGCGCAGGAAGAGAAGAAAAGATGATGGCATCCTTAAACACTCGTTCGCAGGCCAATGTAGGAACTTGGACTGGTGATCTCTGTCTCTCTGTCTCCCCACCTCTTTCCTCTCTGTCTTTCCCTTTCTCCTTTCTCGTTGAGTAATGCAAGACTTATATTGCTTGCTCAGTTTATACTTGGTTTCCGTCTTGTAATCATTAAGTATAATACTGCCTATTAGAAGTTGTTATATGTCCTTCTTCCTTGTTATCACTAAGTAACATGCAGCTTGCTGTAGTTTGTTGCATACCTAGTCTTTTCCTGGTTATCATTAAGTTGTAGTACATGGTCTGCCCTTAATGTGTCATTTAACTAAAACCACTTATCATGAGTCCAATCCATACATTTTGACACATTAATAAATGTTTGTGTATGGACCTTGAAACTCGTCTCACTGCTGTCCGCTACACTGGGTAATTATGAATCCAAGTCACTTGTCCCCTCCACTCCTGAACAGGACCTGACACAGGGTGTAAGAAACAAGTCTCCCCTTTTCCTCTTCCCTGTCTCGCCCTCCTTAAACAATTGCTCCAACAAAAATTACGAGTGAATTAGGCGGCAGCTCCTGTAGTGCTCTGGAGCAGTGGGAGATGGGAAGGGAGAGTTAGCAGAACACACAGACATTTAAATTATTTACAAACACCTTACAGGTAACATAGCAGCCTTATGATAAGTATGTAAGTGCCACTAACGTAAATTATTACATGGCAAATCAATGCATTAAAAAAGCCTGCCACCAGGTATCCTTCCGCACTGAAGGCTCAACAAAAATAAATCACAAAGACGTAGGAGCACTCATGAGAGTACTTGGGCTCCAACTAAAGGATGCTGTTGTGATGTATGAGGTAACAATCTAGACAAAAAAACATTAGAGCAGAGCACACAAGAGCATGTTTTTCACCACAGGCATCTTTTGATCATGCTAAGCTAAATGGTTCTGCAGAGATTTTGAGAGAGCAAAGTCAGAGCAGACAGTTATCTATCCAAAATATATACAGTCTAGATGAACAGCTCAGGTTGCCTAAAGTCTGATGGCATTCATATATTCTTCCCTTCAAGAATTTTGATCCAAAAGCACACACAGCTCTCACTGCAGAATATCCACAGGACTAACCACAGTCTGTTAAATCAAAAAGCTCTACAAAAGAATCTCATGTACATCATTTCATTCGGCTTGCCAATTCGGAGGACTGTTGGAGATTTTCAGCTAAGGAGGATACGGCCTTGCCTCTTCTGCTCTTAGGTTCACTAAAGAGAACTGTTTTGGAGGAAAAAAAACTTAAAGTTTTTCCTCTGCTGCTGCTGAAAGGTCTGAAGCTGGGAATCTGTGGAAGATAACTCAGTATCAAATATAGCAAAATCAAGGCAGGTAATCAAGGAAGTGGAGAGACACATCTAAGGGTGCAGCATTAATTTAGATATTTGGTTTCCACTGTGCCTGTCTTATCAACTGAAAGAATATTTGACATTATAAAATCCCATCACATTTAATAAGAGAAACTAAAATGATAAAATTATTAAAACCCAATAAAATTCCAAGCCAAAACTAGAAATGCCTGTTTTACCTGATACTTTGTAGTGCTTCCTCCTTTACTAGTAACATTTACTCCTACTTCCTCCTCCTCCTCCAAGAACTTCTGACAATATTCTGAGTCTTTCTCCAGAACATAGCCAGTTGCTTCAATTACATCTTCCACGTGGAAAATCTTTAGTGAAAATTCAAAGAAATATAAAGCATGTCAAAAACTAATCACACCCTTTTTGGTTTTTAAAGCCTTGTATACAAAGATGAACAGGGCATACCTTTCTCTTTTAACATTGTCATAGATCTTGAAAATTTCAGCTTACTCTTTTTCATGATTTTTGAAAACCTAAACAGAGCTGCTACAGGTTTACTAACGGGTCACTCCATATGATCACTAAGATCACCTTTATCATAGCCTATACAACATAAGAAGCATGCATAAGAGTGTAATAACAAAGTTGCATGGGGGATGGGAAGAATTATTAATGCTTTCCTTTCTCCCTAGACTGAACAGAGAAAAATCTGCTGGACTGATTTTAATCAATAACAAATCCCCCAGAAAAAAACTGGACAACCCTGTACTTCAAAGTACTGCAGCTATTTTATATTTTCAAAAAGGAAAAAGGTTACAAGCCCTTGAAACACACATTTAAGATATGTATTTTGGGAAGAAAAAAGTGATATAGGTGTATTTCCTGTAGATGCTAACCGAACACTGTACATAGGCATTCACAGTGTCTTCCCTAATCAAAGAAACATTTACCTACCTCAACAGGGTAACTCCTTCCAGATATCCTTAAAATGGGACAGTGTGAGAAATAGCTAGAAAACTTCTCACTGTCTACAGTGGCACTCATCAAAATCAGATGCAGGTCTGAACGCTTATGCAAGATCTCCTTCAGAATAACTAGCAAGAAATCAGACTGGACACTTCTTTCATGTACCTAGAATTAGAAAATAAACCCAAAAACCTATAGTAAGGCTTGTTTACAAGTCAAGGCCCAGAATAACTACAGTTTCTGCAGAATAGTAAGAGTTGATAACCTCATCTACAATAACATGAGATATACTTGAAAGAAGACCATCTTCTTGAAGCTTCCGAAGCAGGACACCTGTTGTGCAGTACAGTAGTCTGGTGGCTTCTCCTGTTCTTGACTCCATACGAATTTGATATCCACACAGGGAATTCTTTTAAAAAAATAATATTAAAAATACAGGAATAAATTAAAAGTAGCATACAAGCTAGAGATAATAAAAACGAAGTGGAATTCAAGCACTGTTAGATTCAGACACTGCACAAGTTACTAACTGAACAGTATGGTGAATGACTACCGTGCTGTTTTTCATACATGTGGTTTCCTTTAACAAGAAAGGGAAAATGCACTGAAATTACAACTAAGTTTCGCCAAAGTAGCAATGAGCTGGTAAACTCAATACTCTTTTCAAGGTTGTTTACAGGCCTCAAATAAAAGTAATTTAGCACAAATAGACCATCACAAAACATACAGGACCTTAATTTTCTTTAAATAGCAAAATACCTTATGTTGAAAGAGGCTTCTCTCAAGGCCAGATTGGATTGCTCAGAAGAGTCTTCTCCATCCCCAGTGACAGAGATTCCATAGTTTCTGAGAAATCCGCTCCAGTGTTTGATCATCCCCACTGAGACACTGGCACAAGCTGCCCAGAGAGCTGGGAGAAGCCTCATCCGCACATACAGGTTGGATGAGGCTCTAAGCAACCTGATCTAGTTGAAGATGTCCCTGCTCGCTGCAGGGAGGTTGGACTAGATGACCTTTAAAGGTCCCTTCCAGCCAAACACTCCTGCTCTGAATCGCCCTCTAAAGACTTTAAAAGTCATATATGGATACACATAGGTTCACAGGTGATAATTTGGAAAGAGTTGACAGAGCAAGAAGTCCTTTTCAAGAGAAAATAACATATAACTATTTGATCGTGTAAGAACTAATGTTTTCACTTTGTATCAATAATCCAGCCCCCTGTATTTGACCAAGTCTATAAAAAGGAATTCAGACATATCTTACTTTTCCTCCTGGTCCTGATTCACAGCCTAGCTCTTCACAAACCCTGGTTGCCAGACTCACTGCTGAGATTCTTCGGGGTTGTGTGCAAACAATATTACATTTATTTGATCCTTCATCTAGTAACAAGTCTTCTAACAAGAAATGCGGCACCTGGGTACTCTTCCCACTGCCTGTTTCACCAGCCACAACAACTACTCGATGTTTTTTAAGAGTTTCTACAATTGAATATCTGTGCTTAAACACAGGTAATTCCTGTCTCTCTTTCAGAAGCCTCTGGTATCTGGCGGAACTTTGCAGCTTTTTGAACAAAATCCTGGAAGGTTCCAAATTATCTGGCTCTGAGTTCTCAAGGGAGAGACTGCTGAAGTCCTCATCAGAAACCAAGTTTTCCCAGGAATCTTCAGGATCCTCAGACACTTTTGGCTGGTTTTCAGATTGTAGCTGTTGTTGTTGTTTAAGTTTGTTTAATAATCTAGCAATAAAGTTATCACGAGGTTTGTTAGTTTCTATCTTGTTTTCTTCTTCCTTTTTCTTTTCAATATCCCTCCATTCTAGCCAGACATCTCGGTACGTAGGAGGAAGTAACTGATGAACTGACTTCAAGTAGGAGAAAAAATAATTTATTTCAGTTAGTACACATTTTAGTTAGTCACTTTAGTTAGTTACCCATTTTATGTGTAAGTGAACCTGAGTGGCAAAAAATATGACAAAACATGAAATCAGGAGCTATTTCTAAATACAGCAAATATGAAAACAGTAATATAGATGTCAACAGTACACTTCTGATTTTCAAATGGCTTTCATTTTTTTACAATAGTCAAAGAAGAGTTTTACTGTCAAAAAGTTTCCTCCTCCTATTGTGCAACACATGTGCATGATTGTAGATAAAAGCCAACAAATATATAATACAAATAATTTAATGGGAAACACTTCATTAAACTGGTTTTAGAGTTTAACTACAGCTGTTGTAAAAAAAATAGTGCAGAGGCAGTTTCCAGGCTAAGAGTATTAATATTGGTGAAAATCTTACTTGTCCTTTGGTTAAATGATAGAGTGCCAGAGTAGCAGCTAGGTGTTGTGCTTGCATACTATCTTCTGTTACGATTGTAGGACACATTGTCATTACATCATCTGACGATTTGGCAATCCTGACCCTTAAAGAAAAATTCATACAGACGTTTATCTTAATTTTTGTTACATATATATATATATATATATACACACACACAGGACATCTGCTAATGTTTGCTTAAAACTTAAGAGTGAAATTCAAACAGAGAAACTAAGCTAAACAAACTTAATGTTACCCAATAACACTTTGTAAACAGACAGCAAAGTTTGACTAAAAAAAAAAAAAAATCAGGAAAAAGCAGAAAAGCAGAAATTTTTTAGCAGCAGATTCCAGCGGTGAATTTATGACTTTTTATTTTTCTCTTAACAGATGTCTTCAAAGCAGAAGTATTTATATGCATAATGATCACCATTATGATTAACTGTTTTGGAAGAAGGACTAAATATTTGTTTGTGTGCTTTCGGCTATTTAGCATAGATTGAGATGACTGATTTACTGAGATGCAAATATCTGATTAACAGATATGTATCAGTGAAGTTTTTCACATTCTTATGGGGACAGAGTATCGGTAACTTTTAATCTCAGCAAGAACATACATTCTTTTACTTGTTTCCTTCAAGAGGCATTACTAATTTGCAACGCTGCATCTACTTCATTTATAGGTGACAATATTCTATTTTATACCACTATATTATAGAGTCATTTTGTAAAACATATTTAAAAATCATTGATACTGCACTGTTTCAGTTACAAACTTGTGGTACCTTTCACACAAATTTCCAACTTCCAGCTTATTTCAAACAATCCCAAAGGGGGTTTGGCATTCATATGCTTTAAACTTATGATTTAATATATTACTTTAAATGACAACAACAGAAGTTAATTGTCAAATTTTATCTCACAGGTTTGCCTCAGAATCTTTCATTCCGCAGTACAGAATTAACAAATAATCCTTTCTTTACGAGGTCATTCCCTAGACTCTTAGTTTTGCGATAGTGTCTAGCCTAAGCATTACTTTTGCAGAGCTATCTACAGTGAAATACCTCGCTAGTGGACTAAAAAACAAAAGAGTTTGGGCTAAAATGCACTACATCCATGTAAATCTGGGTCAACATGACATGAGAGAAGCAGTCAGCAATTTTATTTTTCAATGAACCAAAAGGGAAACGTAAAGTTTACAAGAAATACATACCTACATTTCCAATACTTTCCAACTGGAACCTTTTCAAAAGCAGGATTTGGGCTCTTGGGAAAATTCTTCCTGCACCAGTCTATCAAAAATTGTTTTGGAGATTTACCAGTCCAGCTTCGAGCACTATAATCAAAATTTCTTACATCTAGTGGTTCTTTCTTTTTCACTACAAGAGCAGAAAGACACATTTTAAGTCTCCTAAAATTTATTCTCCATTCCATATTTCCAACTTCTTTTCAAATATATTTTTACTAGAGAGCAGAATTTTCTGAAATGTTTTGCAGAAATACTGGTACTGATATATGACAATTTTCTGCTTTTCCCACAAAAGTATCAAGCAGGAAATTAACTCTATTTTATTTGCCATCTTTGTTCACCCAGTAATTAAGAACTTTCAGTAAAGTTCAGTTGTTAGAAAGGAATGTAATAATTTGGAAGTTTACAGTGAAGATAGTTTAAAAAGATGACAAGGTGACAGTGAAAACAGTAACCAGTATTATGATTTTAAAAAAAAAAATCAGCTGTGACAGTCATATTTTAGACATGAAAGTAGCTTTCAACATCATCTGCCAAAACAAATACAGAACCTTTAAAGTCAGCTTGGTCAGTGAGGTAGTCCACCTGCCTTTCCCACAGTGAGAGCTTACTGACTCAGCAGAGCTATGCAGTACAACCTAGAAAAACAAGGACTAATACCACAAATGCGTAGGGCACTACTGAACCAGTTGCAACACACCTCTGTCTTCCTTTGCAGCACCATCGGGTTTTTCAAGCAAGCTCAAATTCAAGGTGGTTTCTTGGGGCTGAGGTGGGGGAGACTTTTTCTTTTCATTTTGTTGTTGGTTTGAAATCTTTATAGCTGGATTAAATACCGGATGTTCTTCAAGCGTTGCCATTTCTGTCAGAAAGACAATACAACTTACGCTCAGCAGCTGTTGATCTTTTCTTCTCAAAGAATAAATATTCAGTTATATTAACCCATACTGAGCACTCAAAATCAGAAGTGGTGAAATGTTACTGCATTTTTAGAATTTCATCCATGTGGAAAGGATAGATACATGAAAGCCTGTAATTCACACACTAGCATAAAATCAATTCAGTCTCAGAGACTTACTTGCCTAGCAAATACGTAGGCCACAAAATAAAAGTGTAGGTAATTTGCACAGCTCTACCTTGCTGAATTCTTCTTATTTTCTCCTGTGCTGCCTTCTGGCCTTGCTTGTCCTTGTCTTGCTTTGAGATGCTTGCTTGTTCTTTTGCTTCTGAAAGCTTGGTAGCCAGATGGATATACCTCTCGTTCTATTCCAAGCAGAATTGTTAATGACAAGTTGAATAGTGTACGCTTATCACTTTTAATGAACTTTACAACAGAAGCAGTGGGGGTTTCTTTGTTCTTTACACCAAGCTTACAGAAAGTAGAAACAATTATTTTTCACATAACTAACGGTCAAAACCTCTCAGAATTTGACAGGCCCTGAATCTGTTTCAAGAATTCTTCCTTTCCAGCACAATGCATTCAGTATTTTGAACCCAATACAAAAAAAAAACCCCACCCCCACTCCCCCAAAAACAAACAAAAAAAACCACGGAAAGGCGAAACAACTTAGGAAAGGAGAACATTCAAAACACTTCCCCTTCAGTAGGCTGCACATGTGAAAACAGACAACATAAAGAAGTATTCAACCTCCAGTTCTTAACAAATAGACCCATCACCTGCAGATGTACCAACATAATAGTTTTTGGAAGACTGCCATGAAGTGCTATTCTTACTGGGTCAAACTTTTCTTCATCTGTCTCTTTCACAGACTCATTCTTTTCTTCATCACTCTGTTGCTCAGCATATTGCAAAATCCATTCCTTCATACTCACTTCTTTCTTTTTCCCCAAATTTGTCTCCTAGGAAGACAAATTAAAGGTGATGATAACAGCAAGTGAAACACTAATGCTTTTCTCTGTCAGTATTTAGGAACCATTGCTTAGGATTCTTTATAAGAACTATGTTACATGATGCAAGATAAAAACACAGAGCATGTTTCTCCAACCTGGGTAAACATCTGAAAATGTATTTACACAGATCTTAACATTTGAATGATGATGACTACTCTAAGAAAAAGCACACCTTTGCAAGAAATCTTTTCAATTTCTAGGTTTAAGATTGAATAATCACAGGAATCAAAACACTGTGAGTACACAGGCAAACCTAAATCCACACAAGCATGTAAAGAGTGCCATCTTGTAAGTGAACAGAATGAACTAATTCCAAAAGATAATTATGCTATGCTTTACCACAAAAAATAAACTACGAAGAGCCTTCCAGAATTCACATGAAAAAGATGTTTCCTTCAAACGACTATTCCACTGAAGTTAAAACAATGTGGGTGACAATTATCAAGCACATCATATTTTCATAAGTTTTTCCCATCATTATTGGAAGTCAGTGCAAATTCTGTATTTTAGAAAACTTAATTTCCCCCCAGTAAATACAAACTAATTTCTCAGATTACCTTTGTTTCAGGGCCATTTTCTTTCTTCCTATTATCAACTAAGTGAGGTGGATGTTCATGTTGTGACACAGGAGAACAGAATTTTGCTCTAGGTTTCTGTTGTTGTTCTTCAAACTGCTGGCTAAAACCCTCAGGTAAGGAATCTTCAAAATAAAAACGTGTAACAGAGTAAGTCAATAATAACTACTGAAAATCTTTTAAAGTGTTTTGGGAGCCAGTTAGAAGAACATAAAACAAAACTTGCATGCCTGAAATAAAATTAGTCTTAGCATTTAGATAAGTCAGCATTTGCTTGGTGGACTTGCACAAACCTCTAAGAATAGGGACGAGAGGTCTACGAGACGTTATACACTGCAAAAATATCCCAGAACCAGTCAGCAGCAAATCTAGGTAAGGAACGCTGATGACTTCGTGAAACAACATATTTAGTTACTAGTATGAGGCACTCCCATGCTCTCCTGTTAACTCTTCTGTTAAAAAATGGAATCAGTTCTCTGTCACCATACTCACCGTCAGGAAGGTTTAAACAAAGCCAGTCAAGCGCTGAGTGAAGATCACCACCATATAAAAGTGTATTTTTCATTGCTTCTTCAATGTGCTCAGTCTTAAAAGAGAATCTTTGCAAAGCCATGTACACATCCTACAAATAAAGTCATAAAATACAAGGATTTAACCTAACAATCTTACACAGGCTTGTAAACTATTTCCCACACAGCAGATAACTGGTATTAAATGGAGGTAAACAGTATAAATTAATATATCAGAAGGCTGAGTAAAAAAATCCTACTTTGCATACAAAGCTTATAATATTTTAATTGTAAATACGTATGGATATGGATAAACAAACCTCCATTTCAGCCTCCATACAGAACATATTTTCTAGTTAGAATGACAAATGTACCATTTTACAGCTCTAAGGAAAAACAGGAAACAAAACATTCAGATTAAGTTCTATTCCTCTACCCTGTCCAAAGACTCCAGCTTCAGCTACTGAATGCATAAAGATGTATCTTTCCTAATAAGCCTACTTGACTAACCATTAATGTAATTACCAGAAAGCACGTTACACTGGTTTCCACCACATGCAGAAGTGTAGTATGACACATGGCTCAAACAACAAACAGTCTATCTACAATGAACAATAGTTGAAGAACAACATTTTAAACTTACCTGTAGCTTCTTAGCAGTAAGTCTTTTCGAAATCATTCCTTTGTCATCATTTTGTTTTTTATGGTCATTGATTATATCAATAATCCTTTTCTCCAGATTACCATTTATCATTACCTGCACAGAGAAAATCAGGTGATACAAGGTAAAACATTACAAATTTTTATGACTTATTAATGCTCTTTACGGCTAAGCAAATAAGAATGCAGAAATATCTCTGCCATTCAAACCTCAACTCTTCCAGCTTTCCATCAGTGCCGTAAACATTTCTTATGAAAGAGACACTTTTTTTTCCCCTTTTTCCTTTTACTTGAAATAGAAGAGTCCCTTCCCTGTTACAGAGAAGGCCCACTTACATCTTCAAGGAAATTTAGTACTGCAAGGAAATAAAAAAATTCAGTGCTGCAAGGAAATAATAATAACAAAAATCTACTGGAAAGAACATGGCGTTTCTCCTTTGGTTATAAGAACGGGCATAAAATAATCTGATCATCAAAATATCTGTGATACTCACTCTCCTTCCTATCTGGTTTAAAACAATTTTAGTCATATAGTAATGTTAGTATTTTTAACACTGCTAAAACACAAACCAAGCTTTGGTTGTTTCCGAGGTTGCGGAAAATACGTATTCTTCCTCTGACAGGAAGAAGAATACAGCAGCAGCAGCAGCCTGAACATAACTCTTAAAAATTGTTACTTTAAAAATATAGATGTCTACCTGCCCTGTTCGTATACCCCTACTTCTTAAAGCACTCTTTAAAATCGGAAAAATACCAAACTCAAAGACAGTCAACATTCAGTACATGAATGTAGGTTATCTGCATAACATAACATTCCAGAAGAGCTGTAGACATATTTACTCTGCTAAAAGAGTACTTGGAAAACCAAAGAGGTTTTTGTTACCTAAAGAAGATACTCACCTTAAGAACAGATTTATCTAGACTTGCAGCAACACTGGAATCTGTTGTCGAACTAAAACTGTAAGTTTTGGGACCTGCAAATTGCAAACCACCATCAATTACATACGCAGAACACAGAGAACACTGTTTACAGTAGTCAAAGCAGATCCAACATAGCACAAGTTAGCGCAGGCAAATGTTACACTAATTGCCCAGAAACATACAGATAGAATAAGAATACAGGAAGAATAAACAATGGTACAGAAAGGCCTTTGAACAAGGAATAGCGAAGAAGGATATGCCTCTTAGTACTCTTAGACAAAATACAAAATCTCAAGTGGCATGATGAAAGGAAATAGGATTGACTGCTGCTCTAGAACAAAGAATGCCAAACAGGGAAGCTAATGGCAGATTCAAAACAAGGGCATTCACTACACAGTGAACAGCTATGTAATAGATCTCTCTGCTGCTAAACCTGTGGAAGTCCAAGGGCAGACAGTAGAGCTTTGTAGTAAAAATATCAATCGATTTGGAAGGGCACTGAAAAAAACTTTACATCTGGCTCAGGAGGATGCTAAGCCACAACTGGTGGAAGATGTTAGAATACCTAGTCTGAGCTAAACAGATGTAATTTTGTTTAGTGATTTTACTTTTCAGCTCAGTCTCTTCTCAGAGACTGCACTTTCTGAAGTCAACAGCATGTTTTTGCAGACAGCGTCTGCTACTAGAAGTGGTAACATCTGATGTTTACAGCTACTGCCAGGGACTGGGATGCAGAAAGGCTCTGGCTTATAGTGGCTCCTGTAGTGACCAAGGCCACTGCTGGCTCTTGTGTGCCATGCTGGGGTGCAGAGAAGCAAAAGGAGTCACAAGGAAGTAAAAATTTGCACCTCCAGAGAGCAACAGGAAGGAGACGTGACCCAGACCTGACCAACAAAATGTTCCATTCAATATACGCCATACTCAGTGTAAATCTGAGGAATGACAGGTGAGAGAGAGAGAGGCTAGAGAGCATCTTGTCATTTGTTATTGGCCAGCCCAGCTCTAACCCTCTACGAACAGCAGTATCGCTGGATGCCTGATCTCTTCTCTCAACATACCTGCTTTTGGCCCCTGTCTAGGAGAAGGTTTACATTGGGTTACAGAGGGATTTGGTCTGATCTGCTATGAGTCTTAAATAGTCTTCATTTAGCAGCTGTTAGAAAAACACTAACAAAGCTATTTGCTGTTGGATTCCATCATTTTCAGAACACACATACTGCTTC
This sequence comes from Apaloderma vittatum, assembly GCF_000703405.1. Classification (NCBI taxonomy): domain Eukaryota; kingdom Metazoa; phylum Chordata; class Aves; order Trogoniformes; family Trogonidae; genus Apaloderma; species Apaloderma vittatum. The sequence goes on along the minus strand of NW_009729304.1, from coordinate 1,277 downwards.
AGGTAGCACACAAATGTAAAGAAACTGAGCAGCCTCACAGAGTTCACCACCCTGCGAGGCTGCATGTTATCCCAGAGGGTGCAACACTGTGCTCCAGGAGGCACATCTACCTCCCAGCTCCTCGGACAGCTATCTGCGCTGGGCTCCCTGCAGAGAGGCTGTAGCAAAATTCACTTCTAGACCAGGCCTGGGGGTAGGTAACTGCATTTCAGAAAACAAAAAAAATAAAAAAGCCACCTCTCTGGCAAAGGTACACAGAGATAATCACTAACACCCACAAGTAGGCTCTGCAAGTACACAGTAACCACACTATACTAACTTAATTTTCATTCACACTGACCTATTTTTCACCACAGTGGACAACCTGGGCGAGAAGCAGGATAGTTTCTGAGGAAGACTGAGCACCACAGGGTTGGAGGAGGGGGAGACACAAGAAATATGATTAGCAGAACCCAAACTTGTAAAAACAGAGCTAATGGACTGCCAACTGCAAGACTTTGCTTTAACAACATGGAATCTCAAATGGCCTGGCCACTGCGTGATTTGCTTACAGTCTGCAACACAAGCTGTTACTGATGTTATGAGGTGTCTGAGCTACTCCTGGCCCACTGGCTTATTAAGAGCAGACATTTCACAGTGCTGCAGAACACTAGTTTCCTGGGCTGCACCCAGAACAGTCATCATCAGTGTCCACTGACCGGACAAGGAGAAATAGGTTTAAGTTGAAGGAGAATAGATTTAGATTAGATCTTAGGAAGAAATTCTTCAGTACGAGGGCGGCAAGACTTTGGAATAAATTATCCAGAGAAGTTGTTGCTGTTCCCTCCCTGGAGATGTTCAAGGCCAAGCTGGACGGAGCCTTGAGTAGCCTGATCTAGTTGAGAGGCGTCCCTGCCCATGACAGGGAGGTTGGATTAGACGATCTCTAAGGTCCCTTCCAGCCTAGGCTGTTCTATGATTCTATGACGATCCCTCAGCACATCCAACCCTGCTGAAGTGCCTCCAGCCCCTGATACTACTCTGGACATCTGTCACAGCACACACACAAAAAAATCCCGAATTCACTTTATGCCGGTTTTGAGTACACTGAATGCACATCTACAAAACAAGGTCATTACCAGGAAAGCACCACACCAACGCCTGCTCCACAAGAGCTGCCAACGACCTAACGACAGACTTTCCACAATTAATGCGTCAGTGCCAGCACGACACACGACACGTGAGCGGAGGAACACCCCAAGAAACGAGACGGGCTAAAGTCGGGCCTGACCGACCCC